>NW_020918962.1:1482-1589 GCF_003984885.1 Neopelma chrysocephalum | reverse complement strand
GATGAACCCGTTGGGTTGGCCAAGGGATTTGGGATCATTGGGATCATCCAGTTGGGTTGTCCAAGGGATTTGGGATCATCGGGATCATTGGGATCATTGGTTGGGTT
>NW_020918962.1:1261-1472 GCF_003984885.1 Neopelma chrysocephalum | reverse complement strand
GGATCATTGGTTGGGTTGGCCAAGCGATTCGGGATCATTGGGATCATCGGGATCATTGGGATCATCGGGATCATTGGGATCATTGGGATCATTGGGATGAGCCCGTTGGGTTGTCCAAGGGATTTGGGATCATTGGGATCATTGGTTGGGTTTTCCAAGGGATCTGGGATCATTGGGATGATCCCTTGGATTGGCAAAGGGATTTGGGATC
>NW_020918962.1:0-1251 GCF_003984885.1 Neopelma chrysocephalum | reverse complement strand
AGGGATTTGGGATCATTGGGATGATCCAGTTGGGTTTTCCAAGGGATTTGGGATCATTGGGATCATTGGGATCATTGGGATCATCGGTTGGGTTGGCCAAGGGATTTGGGATCATTGGGATGATCCAGTTGGGTTTTCCAATGAATCCAGGATCATTGGGAAGATGATCCAGTTGGGTTTCCCAATGGATTTGGGATCACTGGGACGACCCCATTGAGTTTTCCAACGGATCCAGGCCCTTCCCGCCCCATTCCCGCCCCATTCCCAGCTCCCACCTTCCATCAGCCAAGTCGACTCCCCGGAAAACGGGATCGTCCTCCGGGAAGAGCCTCCGGCGCCGATCCCGGTAGAGGAATTCCGGAGCCGTTCCCAGCTCCAGGCCCAGCTGGAGGATCCCGTCCCGGTCGTAGAGGGAGAGGAGGAAGGAGCGGCTCCCGGCCGGAGCCCGGAACGACGACACCACCGAGAATTCCCGCGGGAACGAGCCTGGGAAAATGGGAATGGGGGCGTGAGGGATAACGGGAATGGGGCTGTGGGATAGTGGGAATGGAGTCGTGGGATAATGGGAATAGCTCCATGTGGATATCACCATGGGATAATGGGAATGGCTCAATGTGGATACCATGGAATTGTGGGAATGGCTCCATGGGATAATGGGAATGTCTCCATGTGGACATGACCATGGGATACTGGGAATGGTCCCATGGGATAATGGGAATGGATCCATGTGGATCCCATGGGATAATGGGAATGGTCCCGTGGGATAATGGGAATGGAGCCGTGGGATAATGGGAATGGGTCTATGGGATAATGGGAATGGATCTGTGTGGATCCCATGGGATACTGGGAATGGCTCCATGGGATAATGGGATAGTGGGAATGGTCCCATGGGATTGTGGGAATGGCCCCACGGGATACTGGGAATGGCTCATGTGGATCCCATGGGATACTGGGAATGGCTCCCTGGGATACTGGGAATGGCTTCATGGGATACAGGGAATGTCTCCATGTAGATGTGACCACAGGATACTGGGAATGGCCCCAAGGGATACTGGGAATGGCTCCATGTGGATATGACCATGGGATAGTGGAAATGGCCCCATGGGATACTGGGAATGGCCCCATGGGATAATGGGAATGGCTGCATGTGGATCCCATGGGATGCTGGGAATGGCTCCATGTGGGATACCTGGATTGGCCCCACGGGACACTGGGAATGACCCCATGGGATACTGGAAATGTCTCCATGTG
>NW_020918961.1:0-6868 GCF_003984885.1 Neopelma chrysocephalum | reverse complement strand
CAACCTGAGCCTGCCCTGACACAGCTCCAGCCATTCCCTGGCTGCTGCCCCGTGTGACCCCAGGAATTCTCAGACTTCAGTAAGACTCAGGCTTTGAGAAGCTGTAAAACAGGAAGCCACCATCATCATCATCATCTTCTTCTTCTTCTTCTTCACTACTCCCTCTTGCCAGGTGCTGGTGAGGATGCACTGGCCATGCTGGGAGAGGCTGAACAAAGCCCCGAGCTCCCCAGTGGCCCCCATTGTGCTGGTTCCTAAGGATCTGTTTGCACCCAGGTAAGACAGACAATGGCAGCAGCCTGGGCCAGACCTGCATCTGAAGGAAGGACAAAATTAAATAATCTGCTTTTCTGAGGGATCTTCAGTGGGGAAAGTCAAAGAAATTCCAGGTGAATTCTGACCCAGTGACCTGAAGCCCTTGCATGGCATGTTTGAACAACCCCCACGCTCCCCAGAGCAGGTCCAGAGCTCTCAGCATCACCTCTGCAGCTCAAACATGTGTTTTGCATATAAAAGAAAAATTGGGGCTTTCACATGGAAGAGACATTTCAATTTTCATCAGTTAAAAATTAGATTGTTGAAATAATGGTCCTGCAGCAGAAGGAATGAACTGCCCAGTAAAAACAAGTGTCAGTCTGTCTCCTGCCTTCAGATCAAGATCCCCAACCTGCTTTTTTCCTGGAATATGGAAAAATTAGATTGCATGAAGTGCCTTCTTAGCAAGAAGCAGCTTAGAAATGAGTAAGATGTAATATCTAAAAAAAGCCAGATGAAGGATATTCACTGTTACCTCAGCAACTGCTGAGAGGGGAAATGACCTCCCCCAGCACAGGGAGAGCCAGGAGCTTAGAAAGGAACGTCTCTTGGAAGCTGACGTGTGGCTACACCTGTCCAGGAGCAGCTAATCCCCATCCTGCTTGGAAAAGGAAAAGGAGGAAGGGAGCTACAGGCCAGCAGGATTTGTCATATTTGGATTTTGAAGGAGCTTGTTTCAGACCCAGTGAGTGAGACTTTAAAAACATTTGTCGAATACTTTGAACAGGCTGCTTGTCTTGAAATTGAAAAGGTGCATTTCAGTGTTCAGGTACCAGATTCAGAAAATATCTCAAGTTCATTTAAAAAGCCTTAAATATCTGGGTGTTTTTTAAAGCTTCAAAATCTCTGTTTCAGCTCTGTCACAGCCAATATTTTCCATTCATTATGTTTTGCTCAACCTTTTGGATAAAACTGTCGTCATTCTCCCAGGGCTTCTGCAGCACCCTAATGGGAAGTGGCAGATTTTGAGAATGTATCTGGATTTCAGAGAACAACAATTCCATCTATGTTGTATCAGACTGCAAAGGGACGCTCCATATGCTTGGATCTCCTCCAAAGGGATCCAGATTGAGAAGTAGATGGTTAAGGTTAAGAATTCAGCCTAATTCTGCTCTTACTAAAACCAGTAGCAACTTTATTGTTGACTTTAGCAGGAAGAGATGATATTCAAGGTCCCTCCCAACCCAACCCATTCTATAATTCCAATATCAACATTCCCAGAATCTGTTGGCCCCAAAGCTGAGCTGTGACATCACACCTGACACTCCCCTCCCACAGCTCCCATCGGGACCTGGCACTGCAGGGCCTGGATTCACATGTGGTGCTTTTGGAGGTAATTCCAGTCTCTCCCAGCTGGTGTTTGAGCAGTGTTAACATGTCAGAATTTGATACTGATGTGAAACAAATCCTCAAACCCTTTCTGGAGGTTTGCTTCTCTGAGCCCAGTTCAGAGAGCAGCAGCCTGAGCAGTCCCTGCTCTCCCCAGTTTACTGGAGCAAGGTTTGGAATAACTTTTATGACAACCCCCTAATGAAATTGGAGCTGTTTGCAGGAGCCTTATTTTTATATTACCAATGTCCACAGTTTTCCAGCCACAGAGAAAAGCTTCACAGGAGGCAGAAATGAGCACTGAGCTCTTGGCTCATAGATCATTTTAAACATTCACCTTTCGGAAAAGATGGGAAACAGAAAAATCAATGGAGGCTCGAATTCTGGGGATTTAAGCACATTGGAGTTATTAAATGGACATGCAGAGAAACCCAACAGAGAAGCCAGGCTGGGGCTGGGCTGGAACATTGCAGAGAAATGTTAAAGTTCCTGGGGATGGGAATGGCTGTGCTGGGAAGGGGAAGGAGGAGTGGTTGGAGGCAGGATATGGCCGGCAGTGCTGCTGCTCCTGTGCCTGAGTTTGCAACCCAGTGCATGGATCCCTGGAGCAGGAGGGATGGGTGGATGGTTCTGGCCAGCCCTGTATCCTTGTGCTGGTATTGTCCCAGTTCCATGACACCCAACCACTTCCCAGGAACTGGAATGCCAGGAACAGCCTTTCCTTTTCAGCAGCAGTTTGGACTCATGGAATCACAGCATTGTTAATGTTAGAAAGCTCATCAAGTCCAACCATCAGCACCACCACCATGGTCACCACTAACCCATGTCCTCAAGTGTCATATCCATATTTTTTGAACACTTCCAGGGATGGTGATTCCACCCCTTCCATGGACTTCCATGGCCTATTCTAGTTCTTGACAAGTCCTTCCGTGCAAAACTTTTCCCTGATGTCCAACCTGAGCCTCCCCTGGCACAGCCTGAGGCCATTCCCTCTCCTCCTGTTCCTTGTTCCCTGGGAGCAGAGCCCGACCCCCCCCGGCTCCCCCCTCCTGTCAGGGAGTTGCAGAGTGAGAAGGTCCCCCCTGAGCCTCCTTTTCTCCAGGCTGAGCCCCCCCAGCTCCCTCAGCTGCTCCTGCTGCTCCAGCCCCTTCCCAGCTCCGTTCCCTTCCCTGCACACGCTCCAGCCCCTCAATGTCTCTTCTTCTCAATGTTTTTCTTCTTAAGCCATTTTTTTACAGCCTGGGTTTTTTAAAACCTGTTTTTATGTGAAAGGACACATCTCAGGGAGATGATGTGTGGGATGTACAGGAAGAAGTGAGTCAGGGTAAATAAATACCTGCCTGGGTCCCTGTGTGTGGTTCAGAAGGTGACACTGAAATAAGGTTGTTTCTAGAGCTGGTGGCACTAAGAATATTGGGACTTCTACCAATTCTTCAGGAAGTCTGGCAAAGTGACCCTGAATAATCTGAACAGGGAGGGTTTGCTCCTGAAGCTCTGGTAGATGAAGATGACGCTGGTGTGTCTGCTCTAATTAGGTTTTTAAGTGCTTCAGGGTGAGGACTGGCTTTTCACGGGGGATGTGACAGCATCCAGCACAAGGAAGCTCTGGAGCAAGGCAGAGCATCTGGCTTTGTTATCTGAATAATGGTCAAAACAGAAATAGCATAATAATAAGACAAAAATGATATGCTGGAACAAGAAGTAACCCTGGTAATGTGATAACAGCCATAATTACAGCCCTGGTGTTGGCTGTAATTATCTGAGGGGGTTCAGCAGACCTGGGCAGAGGGAAACATCCCCAAACTGAACAGGTCACATTCCCCACGTGAGAGGAGCCCTGGGGAGGAGGTGGTGGCTGTGGAGGCCCCCCCTTGGTGCAGTGTGGCTCCAAAGGTCTCAGCAGGTTTGGTGTCACAGACAGGAACTGAGGGGGTCACACAATGGTGTCTGGGGTGGAGGGGTGGGTCACTGAGTCTGGGGGCAACTTCTCGGCCCCAGTCACCTCTCTGACCATGAGGAGTCCCATATAAACCAATAATTTCAGATATTTTGGTTGTAGTGAAGGGAAATGGGCACTTTAAAGGCCAATTCATGCCCTCCTGGATGGTGTGCCTGAACTTAAACTCCATGAATGACTTGGTGGCCATATAAGCTCTCCTGTTTAAATTGCCTGTAATAACACTTTCTTTGTCATCTCCATGGAAATTCTCAGCACTTTGGGAAGCAACTTATTTTTCCTGAAGCCATGAAACACAAACACAAGAAACCCCCGATTGTAATTGTGTTCAGTAAATCCCACTGAAGTTCACGTGCCAACAATAATAACAATTACAAATGAATCATGGAATCACAGAGTGGTTTGGGTTGGAAGGGACCTTAAAGCTCATCCAGTTCCACCTCCTGCCATGGGCAGGGACACCTTCTACTAGCTCAGGTTGCTCCAAGCAACCTGGCCTTGGACACTTCCAGGGATGGAGAATTTTTCCTTAGACAAGTACTGAGTAATCCCAATGCCTGGTTTCTGTTGGATAATGTCTCCCAGGCTGTAGGATGGAGGCAGATAACATCCTCTGCTGCCAATGTGAGCCCTCAGCTGCACTTTGTATCTATCATACATCAGAATTCAGCTGACACTGGGCCCTGCTGTTGGTACAGCACCAAACCTGGCCCAGCTGGGGAGTTTGGAACTGAGAGTGGCTCTGTGACACACCTCCTGTGCCACCCACAGTGATGTCACCAACACAGGCCACAGGGATGGGAGGTCTCCTGAGATATCACCCCTTCTGAAGAGGCTCTGAGCTGCTGAACTGTGCTTAGCTACTGGAAACAGAGAAGTGCCAGGTGGGAATGTCCTGAACAAGTCAGAGCAGCCACAGCTTTGCTCCTGTTGATGTTGGTCAGGGTGTTTAGCTGAACAGTGATTCTCCTGTACAACTGGAGACCACCAAAGTGATCCAGAAGACTCTGCCTGGTGACCCACAGCACTCTGGAGCTGCCTGGGGACTCCTCACCCTCCCTGCAAGAGAAATCAGTGAGATGGGTGCAGGGAACTGTGCGAGGGTGGACAAAGGGCATCCACTTCTTCAGACCCTCCAAATTCCTGCTTTGACACTTGCACCTTTGTGGACAAAATGGGAGTGGCTGGAAGTGGAATAATCTGCCCGAGTGCCACACTGTCCCTGGAGGGATGTGACTGGTGGAACAGCATCAAAGATGTTACACTTGGATGGAATCTTCTCAGACCTGGCATTGGAGTATCCATCACTAGCAGCTTTCCCTGTACAAAGCTGGAATAATCATGACTTGCAGATTTCTTTGAAAGAGTTACCTTTGGGGCCAAATTTTGAATTGTTTTTATCCACAGAGTAACAGAAACCCAGAATGGGTCGGGTTGGAAGGGACCACAGTGGGTCACTGGTCCCACTCCCTGCTCCAGCAGGGCCAGCCCAGAGCACAGGGCACAGGATTGTGTCCAGATGGGTCTGGAATATCCCTGGTGAGGGGGACTCCACCCCCTCCCTGTGCAGCCTTTTCAGTGCTGGGTCACTGCACAGGGAAGAAGTTCTACTTTATAGGAAGGTCAGATATCTGTGCCATCGTCCCTGAGGGAGGAGAGAAGAATCTTTCTCTCACTGTCACTACAAACTGCAGCTTTTCACACACCTGCAATTCCCTTTATGTGGCTGATTTCAAAGAGGCCCCTGGAATCCCAGACATAACCCAGCTGTCCTGAGGCAGGTTAGTGCCACTTCCCACACAACAGGAGCTTCCAACCAGGGAGTGGAGCCTGATGCAGCTGGATGGTCCAGGCCAGCCCTGGAGACTCTGCCAGTGTGGGAAGGAAGTTTGGACTCCTGAACCCAAATAACTGGATTATTCCCCTCAAACTCATTATTTCTGCTTATTGTGCTGCAAAACTTTTCACTGCCTTCACAGAATCCCAGAATCCCAGACTGGGTCAGGCTGGGAGGGACCACAGTGGGTCACTGGTCCCACTCCCTGCTCAGCAGGGCCAGCCCAGAGCACATGGCACAGGATTGTGGCCAGAGGGCTCTGGAATATCTCTGGTGATGAGACTCCAGCCCCTCCCTGTGCAGCCTGTTCAGAGCTGGGTCACTACCCAGCAAAGAAGTTCTTCCTCGTGTCCAGGTGGAGCTTCCTGGGCATCAGTTCCTGCCCGTTCCTCCTGTGCCATTGCTGGGCCCCCCGAGCAGAGCCTGGGCCATCCTCTGCCCCCTCCCTGCAGCCCCTGACACCCCCTGGGGAGGGCCCCTCTCAGGGTCTGCTCTGGAGGCTGAACAGCCCCAGCTCCCTCAGCCTTTGCTGCTCCCAGAGCTGCTCCATCCCTTGGGCATCTCTGTAGGAGAGTCAACTTCCAGGAGCTCCCTGGCCCTGCTGTGCTGAGGAGCCCGAGCTGGGCCCAGCCCTGCAGATGTGCCTCCCAGGGCTGGGCAGATTGGAACCTCCACGGGGTCAGTGATGGGTCTGAGCAGGGAGTGGGACAGAAATCAGCTGGGCTGTCGCTCTTGCTGCCAATAAGACATTGGTTGTCCCCAGAGCAGGCAAGAGTTTAATTTGGGCCTGGGACCCTCGTTAAGTCCCCCATCACCCATCACTCACCACCCAGTCCCTGCACTGAGGGTGCACAGCAGGGATCACCCTCAGGGGTCAGCCTCAGGGATCAGCTTCAGGGATCAACCTCAGCCTGTTCCCCTCGCCTGCTTTTGCCTTTTCAGCTCTTCTGACTTCAGCTCAAAGCATCAAAGCCCCTCAGCATTTCTTTGAAGACCATCAACAGTTAAACTGACTGGAATTATGCTGGTTTATTCCTCCTTGGAATCAGGGTAAACCAAGAGCTTCTGATGGGGCTGTGTAAGATGGACTGTTCTGGCAGCCTGGGAAATCAACTCATTTCTGATCCAGGGAATACTATGGATTGGCAATTTTTCCTCTAAGAGAAAACTGAGACTTAGATGAAAGTCACACATTTTTAATGCAAATTATATTTTCAATGAAAAAGTGGAAATTTTTTGTACTGAACTTATTCCTTTTTCAGTGGTTTTATTCCCCAAGTTCTGGCTTTATGTTTTCCTTCAGAACATTGTTTTGTGTGTGTGTGTGTGTGTGTGTACACATGTGTACAAGTGAATAATAGATGTTTGCTAAGTGGGATTGTTAATTACTGTCAACCTGCTTTGCAATCCTATAATTTTGACATAAATAT
>NW_020918960.1:0-4742 GCF_003984885.1 Neopelma chrysocephalum | reverse complement strand
AAGAAATCATTTGCTAATAAAGGGGATAGAAGAAATAATTCATTAATAAAGGGGATAGAAGAAATAATTCATTAATAAAGGGGATAGAAGAAAAAATTTGCTAATAAGGGAGTATAAGAAATAATTTGCTAATAAATGGGATGCATTTGTGGGCTCCAGTCCCTGCCAAAGCTGTGCCACCACAGGACCATTAAGGTTGGAAAAGCCCTCTAAGGTCACCAAATCCAGCCATGAACCACCTGGGCACTGCCAGCTCAACCCCTAAACCAGGTTTTTACCCACAGGTTGTTCTAGATTTGCCCAGAAAAAAACAAAAAGGGAGGGGGAAAAAAATTCCTCCCATTTCTTCTCCTCTCCCCTGGATCGCTCCCAAATAAGAGCAGGATCCTCCAAGCTCCCACTGCCAGTGCCATGCAGGGTGACTCCCGAGGTTCAATGGTTACTAAGTGATAATTTAATCCCACTTCTATCTTTGTTTTTTTGTCTTCTTTACCTCTGGTTTCTTGCCAGAGAGGGGACTGGCGCAGCTGTGGAAAGATGTCGGATTTAAAGAGTTAAAAAACTACAGCAAAAAATAAATAAATATCATAACTGTCTTTTAACTAAAGCTCAAGTGTTCCTGATCCAGTTGTTTATGAGGGTCTGTTCCAGCCCATTTCACTGACAAAAGCCAAGGGAAATCAGTGTTTGATGTCTGGGATGCAATGGGAAGCCCAATGGGAGGGGAAGTGCTGGAATAAACACCCTGATTGCACGGCAGGGAGGGGCTGAGGGAGAAATCAGGGAATCCCACGTTGTTTTCGGGCAGGGGAAGAAAGAGAGAACACATTTGGGATGATTCAAGGAATGAGGACGTTGAGATGCTTAAAATCATGGGATATCCTGAGTTGGAACCACGAGGATCACCCAGGACACCCCAACAATCCCACTCTGTCCCTCAGGGATTTGTCCAAACGCTCCTGGAGCTCTGGCAGCCTTTTCCCAATATCCACAAACCTCCTTGGCGGAGATCCTGGGAATGCAGGGTGAGTTCTCTGGGGATGGGAGCCCCATGTAGTGTCTGAACTAAGTAGGAGCAGCTCCCAGTGTTGGTGGAAGAACTGTCCAGGCCCTTCCCATCCTGCAAGGACAGACCCTTCCAAGCAGCTTTGTACCTGTTCCGTGACGTTGCTGAGGCTGCATTTTCCTTGGATCTGCAGAATCCTCCTCCCAGCTGCTGCAAACTCAGCCTCTGACCATTCCCAATCCAGGAATCTGCAGCCACTTCCAACCTGCTCCTGGGCCTGGGCCTGTCCTTCTCCTTGGGGTCCTTCAAAACTCATGGAGCGATCCCTGCTCAGCGTGAGGACACGGAAGGGGAATGCAGTGGGAGGAAAGGAAATGAGGGCCTTTGATCTCTCTTTTCATCTGGAAGGCATCAGAGAGCCAAATGTTTTTGGATAAACAAGGTGTCAGAGGCAGGGAGTGAGCAGATCCACATGGATTGGGTGGGATGGGATGATTCCCAAGCATTCCCCTGCCTGCTGATGGAACTCCAGTCTGCCACGTGCCCTGGCTGGGGCTGATCCCTGCACGTGCCTGATCCCTGCTGTCAATCCTGGGATAATTAACCTTGGAAGAAACCTCTGGAGGTGCCTGGTCCAACCTCCTGCTCCCAGAGGGGAGCACAGCAGGTTCCTCAGGGTTGGGAAACCTCCAGGGCTGGGGACTGCACAACCTCTCCAGTCAAGCTGATCCAACAACTGACTATTCCCGTGGGGAAAAACCGCCTTTTAATCCACTTTCAACCCCTCTCATGTCCATGTGCCCATTGCCCCTTGTCCTCCTGCCATGGAGAGCCTGGCTCTGTGTCCTTCCCAACTTCTCACAGCTTGGTATTAATCCCCTCCCAAATTTCTTATCCAGGCTTATCTGGTCTTCACCCAGGTGAGGTTTGAGGTTTGGAACCACTGAATTCACCCAGGCATTTCCCACTTCCAGAGGCTCCTACAGCACTCCCTGTGGGCTCTGGTGGGGCCCTGGCTCTTTTCCCAAAGGAAATGGAGCAGAGAGCTCCTTCTGGGACACTCTGATGAGGAGAAAGTTCCTCTTGGCACAGCTGGAATGAAAACCAAGGTCATTTTACCCCTTCCATGTTCCTCATTTTCATCTCAGCCCTTCCCCACAGAGTCTCCTCTTCGGTGACCCCCGTGCTCAGGACAACTGGGCCGGGACATCCTCCCTGGTGGCTGATTCCAGCCAGTTGGAATATTGCTGTAGAAGGAAATCTTTGGGACCCTGCAGCTCCCGATGCCGAGTTTCATTTGTCTCAGGTTTTGGGATTTATTTCGGTGACTCCAGCCCTGCTGTCTGAGCCTGGCTGAAAATAGCAACTGAGTCTGATCTTATCTGCAGCCACCGGAGCCCTCAATTATCTCCTCCTGGGACAAGCTGGTACTCCTAAGAAATTAGATCTTGCTTATTGTTTTCTTACCCTTCTCCCTGTCCTCATAAACCTTCCAGCTCCGGGCTTGGCTTTGATGGAGCTTTTCAGGAGCCAGATTGGACTTTTTTTTACAAAGTGTGAGATAAATCAGGCGCTTCCCTAAATCCAGCCATGGATCCCAAAGCCTTTGAGGGCTTGGGATCACGGTGCTGATGTTGTTATTGCTGCACTGAGGGAGAGACTGAGGTGTGGAGGGGTTATTATTTAATTTTAAGGGCTGTTTCCACTCGGTTCTGTGGGAATAATGGATGCACAGCACGTTTAGGGCTCAGGGCTCGTGGTTTGGGAGGTCTCCCCATGGCTGTGGATCAACCTGATGGGAGATTCCAAAACTGCTCAGTTTTGGCTTTATGACAAAAAAGGGCCCAACCTTGCAAGTGGCTTTTACCAATGCTCAATATCCCCCGTGCCAGGGCAGGTTTGGATTGGATTTTAGGGAAAACTTCTTCACTGCAAGGGTGGCAACCACTGGAATGGGCTGCCCAGGGAAGTGGTGGAGTCACAGTCCCTGGAAGTGTCCAAAAACCACATGGATGTGGCACTTGGGGACAGGGTTCAGTGGTGAGCACTGGGCTGGAGGGTTTTTCCAGCCTGAGCGATTCCATGATTGTGGGAAGGAGCTGGGGGAGCCACCACCCTGCAGAACTCTGCTGGTCAGACAAAAAAAGATAAAACCCCACTGAACATCTTCTAGCCAGGAATCCCTACGGAATCAGGGGTTGGGAATGGTAAGGAAAGCCAGAACAGGGGTAACTTTTCCAACTTTTCATGCTCAGCACCTCATATTTGGGAAACCCCCTGCGTGGCTGATGACTCTCCTGATGTTCTTTGCAGCCAAACTGGGCAGGATTTGCTTTGGGGAGGGACAGGGCGGCACTTGCAGAGAAGGGACTTGGAGGGACCGTGAGGGACGAGCAGAGAAACTCCCAAAGAATCCCAAATTCATCTAAATTTGGGTCAGTTGTGTCCTCCTCGAGCTCGGCAGAGCCCCAAATCCAGGCCTGGAGCCTGGGACACCGGTTGGATTGGGAGTCAAGGAATGGAAGGAAAGACAAACCTGTCGAGATCAGCAAATGAGCCCCAAACCTGCAGTTTTTAGCACCTCAATCTCTGGGATTTTGGCAACCAACCCACCCCTGGCCCGAGTCATTCCCACAAGGAAACCTGTAAAGTAAATATTTGGAATTCTCGTGGCCAGATTTGAGGCATAAACAGGTGGGTTTGGACACTTTGGATGCCTTTACGTGCTCTAAAAGGCGGGGAGTGACATCTAGTGACCGAATTTTAGAGGGCAAGGCAACAGGAAAATTGGGGGATGGAATTCCAAGACTCTGAATTTTACTCAATTTATTTTATTTTATTCTTTTATTCTATTTCTTTTATTCTATTTATTCTACTTCTTTTATTTTATTCTATTTTTTTAATTTATTCTATTTATCTTATTTCTTCAATTTATTTTATTTATTAATTTTATTTATTCCATTTATTTTACTCAATTTATTTTATTTTATTCTATTTATTTTACTCAATTTATTTTATTCTATTTATTCCATTATTTTATTCTATTTCTTTTATTTTATTATTCTATTTCTCTTATTCTATTCTAATTTTTTAATTTATTCTATTTATTTCTTCAATTTATTTCTTCATTTTATTTATTCCATTTATTTTAGTCAATTTATTTTATTTTATTCTATTTATTCTATTATTTTATTCTGTTTCTTTTATTCTATTTATTCTATTTCTTTTATTTTATTCTATTTTTTAATTTATTCTATTTCTTCTATTTATTTTACTCAATTTATTTTATTTTATTCTTTTTATTCTATTATTTTATTCTCTTTTTTATTCTATTTATTCTATTTTTTATTCTATTCTATTTCTTTTACTTTATCATATTTTTTAATTCTATTTTTTAATTTATTCTATTTATTCTCCTTATTTTATTCATCCCATTTATTCCATTTATTATTCCATTCCATTTATTATTGGAATCTCTGGTGCTGTGACCCAGCCCTTACTTTGCTTCTCTTTGCTCTGCAGGGGCTCATTTTGGGCTTAAACCCCCCAGAATTGGTGCAAAACCAGCTGAGGGCTGATCTTCACAGAGTTAAAAAATGATAATTAATTATAATTTATGTAATTAATTGTAATTGTAATTCTGTGAGGATCTGGACGTCACAGATGGAAACAAAACTGTTAAACCAAAATTTAATCCTAAATTTGAGAAGGGTTTAATCCTAAATTTGAGGAGGGT
>NW_020918959.1:0-3348 GCF_003984885.1 Neopelma chrysocephalum | reverse complement strand
GGGATGGAGGGGACAGGATTGCTCCTTCCAGCTTCTCTTTTGGGGCCGAGGAGATGTTGGGAATGGGTTCCACATTTCCCATTCCGTCCCTGCAAGCCCCAAACCAGAGAGAATTCCTTGTTTTCCAGGCATTTTGGGAGCCAAAGGTGCAGTGCCAGGGGATGAGGATAAACTCAGGGCTGGAATTTGCTGCCCTGGGGAAAACCCCTGGGGATGGGGATACCTGATGGAGGGGAGGAAATTCCAGGTTTTCCCTGGACCAGGAAGCCAGGGGGTGGGAGAAGATGTGCTGGAGCCTGGGGGTCTTTCCCAAATCCCTCCCCTTTGGAGGGAGGGGTGTGGCCTTGCTGCTCCTGGAGGGTTTTTTCCCTGGTTTTTAGCACAAAGCCCAAATTCCCCAGGAATTGGCTCAGCTCAGGTGGAGCCTCAACAGCTCCAGGTGCTGGGAATGAGTTGGGAATGAGTTGGGAATGAAGCCCCATCCCGGTCCCTGGTAACAACAAATGTAAGTAAATGGAATTTTCCTGAGTATCCTTGTTGTTATTATTCTAAAAATTCCTCAAGTTTTCAGCTTCCTTGACTCCTCCTGGAATTCTTTCCCTGCTCCCAAACGAATTTTAACTTAAATTGAGCAATTGAAAAAGAGCAACTTAAAAAAAACCCAAACCAACTTTAAAAAGCAGCTTAAACAGAGGAATTTTCCTGTGCAGGGATTGCGTGGGAAAGGATTTGGGAAAAAACTTGAAATGTGGATTTTTTTTTCCCTACTTTTCCCCACTAATTCCCACTAATTCTTAGTCCTAAAAGTGGCTTTTGCTGGAAGGAGGAATGTTTGGTTGTGGTTGGACTGTGGTGGTGCCTCTGGGGAGGGTCACAGCAAAGTGTCCATGGGCTGGAAAACATGGAAAGGAATAAAACTGGGATGGTGAGGGGAGATAAAAAATGTTGGGAATGGGGATAAGCAGCTGGGGGGGAAGTGTTGGGGCTGTGGAATTGAGGCTGAGCTTTAAGCCAGGCCTAACCCTGGTTTTAGGAGGGTTTTAATTTGAGGAAGGTTTTAATTTAGGAAGGTGTTAATTCAATAGAAATTGAGTTAAAAATTGTTAATGGGGGGGGGGAAATAAGGAGGGAAATAATATCCTGGGCAACTCTGATCCCAGGAATGCTGCTCTGATCCCAGGAAAGCCCCTCTCCTCTGGCTAAAGCTGCTGTGGGTTTAATGTGGGTTTGTGGTTTCTTGGTGCAGTTCCCCTCTGTCCATCCCACCCCTGCTATTCCAGAGGGAAAAATCCATCTCAGGCCATCCTGGAGATGCTAAACTGCATTTCTGTGTCAGATCCAGGCCTGGATGGACCCAGGGATCCATGTTTTAGGATTTAATTGCATCAAGGCGGCAAAACTCAGTTTAAAATTCCCTTTTTCCTGTGAGAGGATTCCTTGGATGGCTCTTTGTTCCCGCTGGGGGCAAAGGAGGGGGTTTGGGGCAGGGATTACCTGGGAACTGATCCCATTTCCATGACACTGGTGGGAAGTTGTTGACTCCAAAAGCTGCTGCTGGAATGTCCTTCCCTGCTCCCAGAGGAGGAGGAGGAGGAGGAGGGGGAAGTTTTCCAGGGAATGCTGCAGAGCCAGGAGCTGTGGTTTGGAGTCCAGGTGTGGATTTGTTCCCTCTGTTTTTGAAACCAGCCCTTTTCCATATCCATCCTCATCCTCACCCTTCCATCCTCGTCCTTTCCCTCCTTGTGGCAGGTGAATCCCTTTCCCGGCTTTCCTGGGAATTCCTGGTTGCTTCCAAACTTCATTCCTTCCTCAGACATTCCCTAGCTCTGAGCAAAAAGGGGAAAGCAGGATTTGAGGGGAGTTTGGGAATACCCAGAGATTTTGGAGAAGGAGCAGGGTCCTTTACTGGAACAGGAAACTGGATATTTTCTTCTTAACTGGACCTTTTTCCTGGATAATTCCCAAAATGCTGGAATTCTGACACATAAAGAATGAAATAATTAATAAATGAGGTCACTCCTCGTTTTTATAAATGAAAGGATGAATCCTGATTTTCCATAGATTCAGCTCCTTCTTTCCCTGGAATGTCCAATCCTCCCTTTTCCTTCATATTCCAGCCTGGGACAAACAGTGTCACTTCTCCTGCTCCAAACTTCCAGCTCCAAAACTTCAGGGAAAATGTATAAAGCCAGAAATGGGGATTTTGGGAAGCAGGATTTCAGGGATGTGCTGCAGGAAAAGGCACCTTGACCTCATTTTCCGGAGAGCTCGACCGGAATTCCAACTTCCATTTAAATAAGATATTTTATAGGGATTTCTCCCCTTCCCGTGTGTCCTTTTGCCTTTCCTCTCTCCATGGTTTTATTTGGGAAGCAGCAGGATTTCCTGTGAACTTCCCAGCTTTTCTTTTGGTTGTACATTATCCATATGCAGAGCAGGATTTCTGGGGGCAGGGACACTTTGGGATGTTAAATCCCAGTGCTCTGCACAGATTTCCCAGCAGTTCATCCCAGTTTTCCATAAATCCCAAGGACAACTGCACTTTTATCCTTGTTTTTCATCCCACATTTGGGATTATTGAACCCAGTGAGTGATGACTCTTCAGACCTGGGAGTGTTTTAGGAAATCCTTCAGTTCTGAGGGTGGGAGTTGAGGGGAAATTTAGGGATATTGGGAAGGAATCCTTGGCTGGGAGGGTGGGGAGGCCCTGGCACAGTTTTCCCAGAGAAACTGTGGATGCTCCATCCCTGGAAGTATCCAAGGCCAGTTGGAGCAACCTGGTCTAGTGGAAGGTGTCCCTGCCCGTGGCAGGGGTGGGAATGGGATGATCCTTTAGATCCCTTCCATCCAAACCATGTGGAATCCCAAGGTTGAGAGTAGCATCCAGGGAATTCCATCCCCAGCATCCAGGGATTTTATCTCCAGCCTGGTGGTGCAGAATCCCAGGGATGCAGCCCTTCCTCAGAGGTAAAACCTGCCTGGAAAATTCCTTTGGGGCTTCAGGATCTTGTTGGGATAACAAATTGACCTTCTGCTTTCCTTCCCCCTGGTGTGGATGAAGGGGATCCATGGAATTCCATCTGCATCCAGACATATTTTTGGCTCACCCAACCTAAGCAAAACAGGTTAAATCCCAATTTCCTAAGCTGGAAGTTGGGATTGAAGTGCTGAGGTTTTGCATTTTGTGCCCTTTTTTTCAGGCAGCAAAGGGCTTTCAGGTGGATCCCTGTGAATTCCTGGGCTGAATTCCTGCTGGGAATGGGCCTTTTCAGCCTCCCAGGGCTGTTAGTCTGCAGATAGGGAGATAAGAAAACCTTGAGGCTTCCACATTTTCCTCTTTTAAGGAGA
>NW_020918958.1:0-616 GCF_003984885.1 Neopelma chrysocephalum | reverse complement strand
CAGCCCACAGAGGTTCTTTAGCCTTCCCTGGAGAGACACGGAAGGACACTCTTTGCATTGCACGGACAAATCTTGAGCACACACCTGGTGTTGGTGTGGGGAGATGACCGTGAGCAAGTACAATTGCCATCAGCCTCCTGGGGAGGCCTTGAAGTTATGTGGGACAAAGAGTGTCTCGGTGTCACATTGCATTTACAGTACTAAACCCTGGCAAAGCCCCTGGATGCAGCTCTGGGATGTGCTTCTGTGGACAGAGCTCCCCGTGTCCATCCCTCAGGCACTGGGGCATCTCAGATAGTGGCAGAGCAGGTGGCACCCCACAGGGCTGAAGTGCATCCAGGCTCCAAGCGTGGCAGCAGGAGCCCCGGGAGATACTGCCCCTGCTGCCATGAACTGTCTGTGTGTGTGCAAGGGAAGGACTCGTTTGTCTGAAAACCTTTGCGTGACCGAGTAGTGAGCCCCCGCCAGGGCACCACTGACTCTTGGCCAACTGGCCATCCACCAGGACCCCAGAGGCCATTTTCCAGCACTGCTATGCAGCATGTCATTCCCAGTCTGTCCGTACATCCCGGGTTGCCCCGTCCCAGGGACAGAATCCGGCACTTCCCTTTGTTGA
>NW_020918957.1:0-6521 GCF_003984885.1 Neopelma chrysocephalum | reverse complement strand
CAAGGACACGCAGCCGGAGCCTCCCTCTCTCCTCGACACGGTCAGTGCCTCTTCCTTGGTCGCTTCTCTCCCGGTCACCCAACGACCCTTCCTTTTTCTACCTCTTTTCTCCTGCCCCCTGGGCCTGTGCTGTTGAGACACGGGCTCTGTTCCCGGAGCCTGAGGCCGGAGGGTTTTTGCGGGTGCTTGAGGATTTCAATCGCACGTTTGCAGCTGCCACCAGGTCCCGCGCAGGACTCTTGGGGGAGGAGGGGAGAAGAGCAGGGGGGTCGAAATAAGCGTCCTACGGCTCCTGAGAGCAGTTACTGTCCGCAGCTGAAGTTTGCTGCTCTAGGTGTGAATTATTGTGGCCTTGAATGATATCACTGCCCACTGCTATGAGAGCAGCCCCGAGGTGTCAGCTTTGTAGCCTGTACTTGCTGCAGGAGTGCAAGACAGGCAGGCTGTGATTGTTACAGACCCCAGGCAGTACATGCTGCCTTATTACCTTTGCTGAGTCCTGGCCGTGCTGGGGTCAGCATTGTGAAAAACTCTATACTCTGCCTTTTCGATTCTTCTGACAACTGAGTCTTCTACTGTTTCTCTCTTCATTGTGTAGTTTCCCCCTGTGATTGTCCCAGCAGACTCATTATTCATTATGAAAGTCAGGAAAGCTTTGCAGACTTTTCCTGTGTTCTTTTCCCGGCATGTTTTTTTCTCTATACAGTAACATAACCTGTTCAGGCAGAGGATGGTGACCCAAGGAATGGGAATTTTCCTGATTCCTTTAATTGTGCTATGTACATCCGTTCATGGTTGGAGATTGCCACTGGCCTGTTGTGATAGTCTTTCAATATTTGTTATGACTTTTGACCAGGAAACATTCTCTTAAATAGCACAGGAATTAACCTGTATGGATGTCATCCATTACAGTGCTGTGGTCCTTATTCAAGTGTTTCTCTCAGAGCATGAAATCATTGCTTGTTGTCATTGCAGCTACACTGACAGCATGTCTGCAAATAGATGTGTAACATTTCAGGTGTGTAACAGAGGTCTAAGGTGTGTAAGATTTCCATCTGGGATAGCTGTAGCATTAGAAAATATGAAGAGTCAACTGCAGGGAGTCTGCAGAATACAGAGTGTATAATATCAGCTGTATGATTTTTAGGTGCTATCATTAATGGCGACAGTTTTCCATTCCTGGCCAGAGAAGTGGCATGACATACACTGGGCTGTTATGGTGTTGTTGGATTATTTGCATCAGGAGTCATGTCCTTACAAAAGTCCTGGAGAGCTGTCAACAAAAAACAAACTTAACTAGCCAACAAAAAAACCCTGATAACAAAATGGGAAACCTGAATTCTCCTACAGAAACAATGTCATCCTTTACACTGGGGAGCTTGTCAGTGATTGGGTTATTCTACAACAGCATGAAATCAATGCCTTTGCCATTTGGAGTTGTTCTGACATCACCTTTAAAAAGACTAGAGTGCTGGACATGGTCTATGTGATACGATCTCTGTGTTTTTTGTGTGGTGCTCTTATTGCTGACACTGGTCTACAAAAGCTGGAGGGAGCCCTGAAGTGGTAAAGGAGACAGTGATGTTGCAGAGGTGAATGTGGTAGTGACACTGAGTAGGCCCTGGCCATTTCCTGATGTTAAGGTTGACCTTGAGCAGTGGCAAGAATTGTCTGATGGAATTGGAAGTTCTCGGGAAGACCATGGGCCATGTCATGGGACAATCTTCTGGGTACAGTTTACTGTGCTGTTGCTGCTGCTGACTACTGATCGTGCTGGTATCAATGTGGTTTCTTATCAAGAACTCAGTCCTCCTTGATTCTCCTCCATAAGAGGTGCGATGCAAGATGACTCTTGTAACTTCACAGTATTTCTTCTCACAGTGGTAATTTCTACTGTTTGGCTGACCCTCCAGAGTCATTGTGAAAGCAGGGAAGTCATTGCACACTTTTCCTGTGTTCTTTCTCCAAGTATATTTTTACTCTACTTAGTAGTAGAAAGTGTTCAGGCAGAGGACCGTGACCTAAAATGCAGGGTTTGTTTATCTTTTCTTGCCTTTCTGAACTGGATTGTGGGCAGATTGTCCAGTGAGGTGGCACAACCATACACTGGCCTGTTTTCATGTTATGTTAATATTTGCATCAGCAGCCGCATCCTTAAAAAACATCCGTGAGTTCTCTTAAAAAAAAAAAAAACACAGAATACAACCAAACCCAGAACCCCCCAAAAAACCCAATCCATACCCAGCACCCCATTTTCCTATGCAGTAGCTATCATTGTTGGCTCTGATGTGTTTTTCAACATTTGGGTTGATCTTCCACAGCATGCAATCAATGGCCATTGGCTTTAGAGTAGTCCTGACATCACCTCTATGAATAGTATTCTCCCAGGTGTGTAATGTTTCCATCTGAGATTGGGGAAGCCAGGGGAGATTGTGAGCTGAACGTGGCAGTGGCACTGAGTAGGCCCTGACCATGTCCTGATATTATGAAGTGTGACCTTGAGCAGTGGGAAGACTTGTCTGTGGGAACTGGAAATCTTTGGGAAGACTATGGGCATGTCCTGAGAAGACAAGAATGTGAGATGATGTTCTTGTCTTGAGAACAGCTGTCCCAGGGTGGGGAATACCTAGAGGAAAGCATGAGGCAGCATGGGCACTGATGTCCACTGCTAGGATCCTGAGGTTATGGAGTTGAAGGCCTTCTGGATATTGAGTAAATCCGTGGAGATTTAATGCCCATCATGTTCTTTGAGGTTATGAATATCTCCCACCAGAGACAGTGCCTGCTGTCTGCCTGATACAGACAAGGCGTCAGTGCAGAGGGTGTTGCATTGCAGTCTGCTGACCATTTCCTGGTGAACTTTTGGATTCCTATTTTGGAAAAGGTTTTCTAGGAGGGTAGCACTTCAACCTGCTGTCCTTGTATAGTGGTGGGCATCTGCAGTAGCTTCCACAGCCATTGATCTTGCCATGATGGTTCCTTGGTCCTCCTCAGGCATGATTTTTAAGGGCGCATGGTGAGGCAAGTGTAATCTTGGCTCACTCTTCTTGCCCTACTTGTGCATATGAAAATTCAGCCTCAGTAGAAAATCCTGTTGTCATGGGTGGCTCATTGTGATGCCTGGGATGTCCATGTGAAACTCTGCACAGCAGGCCAGCTCTGGTTTTCAGTGGTACAGATTCTCCCATCCTGTTCATCTTGTGCTTAGGCATTTGCTATCATTCTCTGGAAGTGTAAAATCCATGTGGATTGGGGTCAGAATTGTCACAGCCTTATATCACAAAATCCATAGGAACTCAGTTCTTATGGGCTGCTCTGTGGTGTTTCCATCTGAGATTGCTGAAAAGGCATAAACCACAAAGTTTATGCAGCCGAGGATCATCTGCCAGACAGTGAGGGGCTTTGCATCCCTCCATGTGTTCTTTGTGCCAATTGCAAGGGAAGGGGAGGGTGTGCAAAGATCTAGGACATGCTTAGAGCAGGGTTTGTGGTATTGTGGAAGTGATCCTGGGAGTGGCAGCAGGTAGGGCCTGGGCATGTGTCGTGATGAGGGTGACTCCTTTAGCGGGGAAGGGTCTTGCCTGAGGGACATGGAGATGATGTGTAGAACAGAACCTGTGTCTTTGGGGAAGGACTGGAGAATGTGTGCTTAGGTGGAGTGTCCATTTCCCGGGATGCAAGACCAAGGATTCCAGTCCAAAATGTCAAGAAGAGGCTCTGCAGACATTGCCAATGCCTGGGATTTCTCAGGATCTCCAACAGTTCTGCATGTCCTTGTGCCCTGTTTGTTCTCTTCATGTGTTTCCACACAGTGGAATTGGTTTCTTTGGTTTTCTTCTCTCTTCTTACCAAAAACTCACAGTCTTGTTTTTCTCTCTCTAACGTTGGCAATGTGTTGGTAACACTGGATAATATGGGATGCTGTGTTTTGGCAGCTGTGAGGTTGCAAGCATTCAGGCATTTTTCCATCAGTGTGTGGGATAACTTTTCCATTCTACTGAGCTGAGTTTGACATTGAGACAATGTCCTTCCTTAGCTTTCCAGTGTCTCTCCTGCTACCCCAGGATAGAAGTGCATAAGGGAGCATGGTGCTTTCTCCAGTGATTTCAAGACTGTTGTAGAATGTACATAATTGTTTTCTATCCATCTTTCCCAGTAGTCTCTGAGAGTCTTAGGGGAAAATGTCTCTTAAAACCAGTTCCCCTCCTCTGAAAATATTTCTTTTCTGAAGAAGCAAACAGTGATGCTACAGGTAAGTCCCTTCTGGCTAAAGAAGAGGAGTCTGAGAGACAGCTGTACTTTTGTTCCTGTTTACTCCTGGTATCTTCATCTAGGATGGAGCGAATGTGGCTGGATTGGCAGCTGGACTGGATGGGTCCCTTCCACCTTGAAATATTTTAGAATTCCTAGGTTGGACCAGCAAAGCACCACTGCCTGTTCTCATTTCTTTCTTGCTGCTTCCATCACGGTTTGAGAGATTGGCAGCAAGGATTGATGGAGGAGGGACTCTAATGCATGTCTGAAGGTAGATGGGTTGGGAATGGAGAGGATGTTCTCTGTGAAAATGCTGTTGTTTTGCATTCATGTGTTTTGCTGGATTGATCATAGTAGTACTGAGTTCCTTGGGAACTAATGCCCCTGAGTGTGGACGTTCTTGCTGTATCATTCTGGCAGAGCTTGTCTGCCTGAAAGGAGAAGCAAGAGCTTATCCTTCATCAAGGAGATGGAAAATGAGGCAGGAATTCTGGCTCTTCATCAGGGTACATGAAGAGTTCTCAGGAGCGGTGGTTGCGCTGTGCTTCTTCAGCATTCATGGCAGATTGGTGTGTTAGGCTGGGCTGGGTTTGAATTGCCGAGTGAGAGAATTCCATGGGGGGTGTTGGGCTCATTGGAGCCTTTTTGCACAGATGTTGAAGTACCTGGGGCCTGGTCTTCTGATTCCAAGGGCAGTGTATTCTTCACAGTGTAGTATAGCTGTTCTTGGCCCTTATTATTGCCTTGCTGTGTTATTTGCTGGGTCCGTGAGGGCACTGGAGGCTGAGGAGTGTGGCCTTCTTCCCGATGGGGAGGGAAAGGAAGAGGAGGTGTGCTGATAATCTGTTTGCTTTGCATTTTCTGGAGGAAAGCAGGAATGTTGTTCCTCATGAGGAGGCAGGTAAGGCCCCCATGAGAGCTCTTGTCAAGGGGCAGATCTCTGCTGCATGAAGAGGATGATGTAGACACTTAGAAAATATTTTGTTTGGAAAACATGTTGGCAAAGGGGGGAAAAAAAAGTATGGGTGCAGAAGAGAGGGGAATTAAGGAGGGTAGTGTGAGGCCTGAAAGTAAAAGGCATGGAAGGAAGTGAAGGAAAAGAAAGGAAGAGAAAGGAGGACGGAAGAAGGAATCTCTGTACGTGAAAAGCAAGCAAGGAAGAAAGAGATAAAAAAAAAAGAAAGAAGGGATGATAGAGGAGATTACCAGAATGCACCAACATTTCCTCTACATGCTATCTGGAGTCGAGGACCTCAGTATCCCCAATAGTCAGGAACCCTGTGCAAGCCTTGATGAAAACTGATGAGGAAGAGGAGTAAGAGTTTTCTATAAGGGTGTGTCCACACTCCATGGCGAGAGTGAGGTAGTCATGTAGAAAATACTGTGTTAAAAGAGACAAAGAATAAGCAAAGAGGGAAGAAGAGATGATTAGGGAAGGACAGGGGGAAAAAAAGAGAAGGAGAAAAAAGATGAAAAAATAAAGGAATGAAAGACTAAAAAATCAGTTGAGAGAAAAAGATGAAGGATGAAACATTGAATGAGTTTACTAGCATATGACGATGTTATCTCTATCCACAGAGAGGTGGGAGGAGAGAAGGGGAAAGAAAAAGAGGGGAAAAAAAAGAAAAAAACAATTAGGGAAGGAAGATGACAAAGGGAAGAAAGGAAAAGGAGATATATCGAGATTACCGGGATGCACCGACGTTCTCTTCTAACGCTGAGAGGATTTCGTCTCCCATGGTGTCCCCACTGGTTACTGTCCCCCGCACTGGGATGATGCCCTGTAATTAGAGCGGATGGCTCCGACAGTGATTGTCTCTACCACAGCGACAGAGATCACCGGTAACTTGGTTGCAGAGATAAAAAAGAGAGAAGCATGGGAAGAGAACGGCAAGGGGAGAAAAGGATTGGAGGAGGCAGGGCAAGGAAGCAAGAGAGAAGGTAGAGAAGAAGGAAACGAAACAGAAGAAAGAAAAAAGAGACAGGAAAAAGAATAGAGTAAAAAGAGAAGGAAATAGTAGAAAAGAGAAAAAAGGAAGCATTAAAATCTTATTAAAATTACAGAAGGAAAAGACGAAAGAAGAAGACGACAGATGAAGAAAGATTCATAAAGAAGGAGAGGAATATATGGAAGCACGTCGCATTAGTACAGAAAAGGAAAAAGAGATAAAGAGAAGCTCGGTAGGAAGAGATGGCAGAGGAGATGCGTGTGTCGGTGCAGAGGCGCGGGCGCTGTGTGGGAGCGTGTGAGGCGGCGGAGCAGCGCA
>NW_020918956.1:0-665 GCF_003984885.1 Neopelma chrysocephalum | reverse complement strand
GGAAAACACCCAGAACCCCTGGATTCCAGCAGGAGGAAGATGCCCAACCCCCTCTGTGTCCCTGGTCCTGGTGACAGCTCCTGAGCGGGGCTGTCCCCTCCTTCAGCTGCTGCCCCTCCTGCCCCTGCCGGGCCCCTCTCCAGGGGTTAAGTCAGACCTCCAGACACCCGGGGAGCTCATGTGGAAAACACCCAGTGGCCAACCACGAACAGCAGCGGGGATGGCTCCGTGCCCTGCCCGGCACCTCCCACCTCCCACCGCCCTGTCCCGTTCCCGATCCCATTCCCAGCCCCGGCTCCAGCGTTTCCAGCCTCGCCGTCACCGCGATATTCGCGGGCGCTGAGTCAGGGGCAGGGACAGTGGCAGGTGGGCCCCCGGCAGAGTTTCCATTGGTCTGTCACACACAAGTGGACTCTTACTTCACCCCCCAGCAATGACCGCGGGCCGGGGCTGCGGGGCCGGGCTGGGACAATCCCAATCCCGCTCCCAAAGCCCCCCCCGGCTGCGGGGCCACCCCCCGGGCTTGGAGTTCCATCGAGTGTTGTCTCTAAAATGTGCTTGTCAGGCCTAGAAAACACAACCAGGCCAGAGAGGGGCATCAGCAGGAGGGTGTCTGAGGTGCTGAAGGACGTCTCCTGCCTGATGGGCTTCCCTTGGCTGGCCCA
>NW_020918955.1:1725-2249 GCF_003984885.1 Neopelma chrysocephalum | reverse complement strand
CTGGGAAAGGGGAGATTTGGGGGGGAGATTGGGAAGGGATTCCTGGCCATGGGAAGGGGCTGGGCTGGAATTCCCAGAGAAGCTGTGGCTGCCCCTGGATCCCTGGAAGTGTCCAAGGCTGGGTTGGATTCCTGGGATAATGGGAGGTGCCAGGGTTGGAACTGGATGGGATTTAAGGTCCCTTCCCACCCAAATCATCCCATGATTCCAGAGTATCCCCTTGCCAGGGGCTGTGGGAGGCTCTGGCTGAGGGGTGGGAGGTTGTTCCTTCCTCACATTCCCGCTCCCGGTTTTGTCTCTCCCTCCTGAGCAGCGAGGACCCCGAGGATCCCAGGTACGGGATGTGGTGTCCCTGCTTCCCTCTGGATTGGGTTTGTTGGATTGGGTTTGTTTGGATTGGGTTTGTTGGATTGGGTTTGTTGGATTGGATTTGTTGGATTGGGTTTGTTGGACTGGATTTGGTGGATTGGATTTGTGGGATTGGGTTTGTTGGATTGGGTTTGTTGGATTGGGTTTGTTGGATT
>NW_020918955.1:768-1715 GCF_003984885.1 Neopelma chrysocephalum | reverse complement strand
ATTGGGTTTGTTGGATTGGGTTTGTTGGATTGGGTTTGTTGGATTGGATTTGGTGGATTGGATTTGTTGGATTGGGTTTGTTGGATTGGATTTGTTGGATTGGATTTGTTGGATTGGATTTGTTGGATTGGGTTTGTTGGATTGGATTTGGTGGATTGGATTTGTTGGATTTGTTGGATTGGATTTTTTGGGTTTGTTGGATTGGATTTGGTGGATTGCATTCATTGGATTGGATTCGTTGGACTGGGTTTGGTGGATTGGATTTGGAGAATTGGATTTGTTGGATTGGACTGTTTGGATTGGACTGTTTGGATTGGATTGGTTGGATTGGGTTTTTTGGATTGGATTTGTTGGATTGTTTGGAGCGTGTGACGGGATTGGAAGGGGGTTGGTCTATCCATGGATCACATCCCAGTGAATTCCTGTTTGTGATTCCAGAGCAAAGGCCAAAGGGAAGGAGAAAAAGCACCTGGTGCTGCCCTTCAGGTACCCTGAGATCCCTCATCCCACTTCCCAGGGCTTCTCCTGCTCCACATCCCAAAACAGGGAAGGGACAGGAGGGAAAGGGCTCCAAACATAAAACGGGAATTCTCTGGTGGAGCCAGGGATGGGATGGGATCCCCGTGGCCATTCCAGGCTCCCAGGACACCGAGGGAGTGAAGGAGAGGAGGGAAAACAGGGAATGTGGCGGGTGCTGCTCCCCCAGGCCCTTGGAAAAGGATCCCGGATCCCTCCGGGGGGGAAATCCCAGTGGTGATCCCAGTGGTGATCCCAGTGCCAGGGAGTGCAGGAGGAGGGAAACCCCTGGAGCAGGAGGAGGGACACTCTGGGAACAGGCTGTGTTCCTGCATCCCTGGCACATTCCAGGGCAGGGAAGAGGGAAGGGAAGCGGGATCAGCACTGGGATGGATCCCCCCTGTCCTGGATCTGGGGGTACATCCCAGGCA
>NW_020918955.1:0-758 GCF_003984885.1 Neopelma chrysocephalum | reverse complement strand
ATGATTCCTCCTGGTTTGGGAATGATTCCTCCTGGTTTGGGAATCATCTCTCCTGGTTTGGGAATCATCTCTCCTGGTTTGGGAATCATTTCTTCTGGTTTGGGAATCATTTCTTTTGGTTTGGGAATTGTTCCTCCTGGTTTGGGAACAATTTCTCCTGGTTTGGAGCCAGGGCAGGAAAATAGGGAGGCAGGACCTGGGGAGAAGTGTGGGAGAGGAGGAAAGGAGAGGAGGAAAACGGGTTTGGAAATCCAGAAGGTGGATCAGGGGTGTGGAAAGGGAAACAGGGAGCGAGGGATTCATGTTTTCCATGTGGGATCAGGGCAGGAGGATTCTATGTCAGCCTGGGCAGGGATCAGGAATCCCGGATCCATCCGGCTCCTCCGGCCTCTGGAGCGAGGGTGGGGGGGATAAGGGAGCCCATTCCCCTCCAGCAGGAAGGAGAAGCCTTGTCCCCCATCCCAGGGAATTCCCAAATCCAGGTGTGTCCCCCGTCCCAGTGAATTCCCAAATCCGGGCGTGTCCAATCCCCGTTCCCACATGTCCTGCTTTCCCAGCCCCATCCCCACATCCCAGGAATGCCCATCCCCTGCAGCTCCAGGGTCTCCTGAGCCCCTCCAGAGGGTCGGGAGGGATGTTTTCCACCCGAATTTTAAATGGCCAGAGAGGAAATTTAGGGAATTCGGGAAGGAATCCTTCCCTGTGAGGGTCGGGAGGGGCTGGGCTGGAATTCCCAGAGAAGCTGTGGCTGCCCCTGG
>NW_020918954.1:0-9062 GCF_003984885.1 Neopelma chrysocephalum | reverse complement strand
CCGGGCCGGACGGGCGGGCGGGCGCCCCGGCCGGGCAGGGGCCGGTCCCGCGGGATCGCCGCGCGCGGGGCAGCGGCTCCTGCGCGAACCCGCAGCGGAGGCCGTGGGGGGGCAGGGGCGGGGGGGGTCGCGCCCCCGTGTGCCGGGCCCAGTCCCGGTCCCGTGTCTCGGTCCCGGGAAGGCGGCGGGTTGGCAGCAGGGGAGCAGAGTGTGCCCGCTGTGTCTGCGCGAACAGAGCCGGCTCTGCGCCCCCGGGCGTTGGCACCGTCCCCTCCCGTGGAATCCTGCCCGTCCTGCCGAGCGCGCTCCGAGGCCGCTCAAGTGCTGCCTCAAGTGCTCTCGCTTTGCTCGACGCTGCCAGGTGTGAGATCCTCAGCTGACAGCAAAACAAAAAGCTGCTCTCTTTCTGTTGCTCCACTTTTTCCTCGCCCTCGTTCCTTTACTGTGATTGTTGGGGGTGTTGTGTTTTTTTGGGGGGTGTTTGGCCAGCTCCGTGGGCAGCAGGAGTGCCCAGGCACTCCCCACCTGCTTGTCTCTGCTGGCTGTGGGCTCAGGTTCTCTCTCGGTGGCTGAGGGGTGTTGAGTGCTGCTCTGAGGGGCTCTGTGTGCACGTTGTGCTCCAATCCAGGCCCAGCCCGAGCACAGGAGCTGCACCCTGAGACTGGGTGTCCTTCAGGCCGGGGCTCTGAGCACAGTGCAGCTCTTCCAGGAGAGGAGGGGGGTGTCTGAGGGTGTGGGAGGCTGTGACAGCCCCTCTTGCTTCTCCTGCAGATTGACAGGCAGCAGTTTGAGGAGACGGTCCGGACGCTGAACAACCTCTATGCAGAAGCTGAAAAACTTGGGGGCCAGTCTTACCTGGAGGGGTGTCTGGCCTGCCTGACTGCCTACACCATCTTCCTGTGCATGGAGACACACTATGAGAAGGTGTGTGTTTGCCTCCCCTGCGGGCAAGGACCTGGGTCTGGGGGGTTTTCCTGTGACCTGCAGTGCTGTGGGACACATTCCTTGTGGATGTACCTCAGTTTGGGTCCCCTTGGGGTGTCCCTGAGTCCCCTGGGTGCTGCAGGGATTTGCTGTCACACCAGGTGTGTGCTGGTTCCCCGTACCTGTGACACTGCTGGCTCTGACTCGTAACTAGGGAAGGCTGAGGAAGGAGCTGTGACTCCTGTGCTGTTCTGTTGGCAGGTTCTAAAGAAAATTGCCAAGTTCATCCAGGAACAGAACGAGAAGATCTACGCTCCTCAGGGCCTCCTGCTGACAGACCCCATTGAAAGAGGACTCAGAGTTGTATCCTTTTGTGGCTTCTGAGATTGTCTCCTGGCTCGTGCTCCCTGTTTGTCTCAGTGTGGCACCTCTGTTCAGGCCTGGTCTGTGACACAGCAGACCCTGGGATTAGTTTTGGTGCTCTCTGTTGTGTCCTGGTCTCTGCTCAGGTTTTGGTACATTAAGATTTGGCAGATGGAAAGGCACTGAAAATGTGGTGGGACCCAACCTGACAGGGCATCTCACATGGGCTGTTCCCTTTGTTTTGGAGCTCTGAGACCTCCCTTAAAACAGCAGGAATGAAGCAGAGGTCAAAAGTCCCATCATCCTGGTGTTTTCTTGCCTTTTTTTGGTTATGTTTTCATAATCTCTTTATGATGTGTTTCCCTAACAGCTTTTCTGTGCAGATTGAAATTACCATTTATGAAGACAGAGGCTTGACCAGCGGAAGATAAAACTGTGGAGTCTCAGGTACCTGTTACCTTGATCCCAGATCAATCCCAGCCTCTTCTCTGTGCTCAGAGGAGATACAGAACATCAGAATTACTATCCCTGGCCTTGGAAAGCTCAAATTGGAACTGTCTGTCCTGTCTTAGGTGCTCTGCAGGTCCTGGGATGGGGGTGTCAAGTCTGGGGTGTTGGCAGTGTGTGCAGGAAAGAGGGAGGAAATATTTATGCCTGTTATGCAAAAAGAAACAGGATAAAAGTCTTTATTTCCTGTTGGACAAATGAAATCCAGAGTGCTGAGTTCTGCTCAGGCTGCTGCTGCTGCCTCTCCTCCCGAGATGACAAACTGCAGCTGTGGAAGGGTTTGACTTAGGAGGAGTTTCTAATCCTGTGAAACTTCTCTTGCAGACGACAGCTCACCGGTGGACTCGCTGTACCAAGGTTCCCCTACCTCCTACTTTAGAGCATCATTCCTTTCTCTGCTGCCAGATCCACAGTGCCATCTACTACAAGGACTAACTTCCTCAAACTGCTCCCCAGGGGGTGACTCAGCTGGTCAGCATCCACTTTACAGGAGATTTTGAAGCAATGAAATCACTTTTTAGTTTTGTTTCGGCTTTGGGATTTATTTTTTCTTTTCTTCTGAAGAAAAAGCAGAAGTGGTAGAGCTGCTTTCTCCCCTGAAAGAAAGGGGGCCCTCAGCCCAGCCAGGAGGGACCCAAGGCAATGCCTCTTGTAGGAAACCAGAGGGCAAAGTGCTCCTTGTGTGGATGTGTTGGTTGTCCCTGGAAGGGGAGGAGTGGCCAGACCTGAACCCTGGTGGTCTTTGGGCCTGTTGGGCTGTGAGCAGTGAGCACAGTAAAGTGGATGCTGAGCCAATAAACATAACAACTCCCACCCTACTCTGATTAATATGTGAAGTGTACAACTGTTTCTTTATGGGTTTATTATCTATAAATTATAGGAAAACATGGCTTTGACGAGCTGTTAGGTGTCGTGTGAGGTGGTCTCCCAGTGCTGGTGCTGCAGGAGCAGAGCTGTGCATTCCTTGGCAGCCTCGTGCATGGACATTGCTCAGCACCATGGAGGGCCCACAGTCCCAGCTGGCTTAATCCTTTCCCTTCCATCCTTTTCCCTGATGAAAGCCTGGGTTTAGGTGCCGGGTGTCAGTGTCCAGTTGTAGAAGGAACTCAGGAGTTCGGAAGAGGCAACTAAGCAGGGGCCCAGGGGCTGATTTGATGGTGCTGCAGGTGCTAATACTGGATCTGGAACTCCAGGCTCATTCCTCAGCCACTGTGGGGTTTTGTTTGAGATTTGTTTAATATTTTCATTGTATAAAAACTTGTTTTTTCTAAACTGTGTAACAGTGTTTGCCTTTCACAGCTGTTGCAATATTGGCAGAAGTACTGATCAGTAAACCTTTTCTTAAACCGAGTGCGGGTCTGTGTGGCGGTGCCGGGGGGTGAGCGCAGGGCCGGGATCGGGGCCGGGGCTGTTCCCGGGGAGCTCCCGCGGCTTCGAGGGTGGCGATCGCTCCTGCCCGGAACGGTTCGCACCCGGAACGGGGGGACACGGGCAGCGGGGGCCGGGGGGGCTGGGAGGGGGGGAGGCGTCCGCTCGGACCGAGAGCCGCGCGCCGGACCTGCCTCCTGATTGGCTGAAGAGGCTGCCGCGCGTGCGCAGCCGGCGGCGGGCGGGGCCGCCGTGAGGGCGGCGATGGCGGCGGCGATGGCGGCTCCCGGCGGGGACGAGGCGGGCGCGGACTCGGACGGCGGCAGCAGCAGCGAGGAGCTGGTGCTCACCCCGGCACAGCTGATCCGCAGCCTGGAGCAGGTGCGGTGCGCCGGGGAGCGGGGGGCGCTGCGGGACCGGGCCGTGTGCGGGCCCCCGGGCTCGCCGCGGCCGCGTTTGTGCCCTGCCGGGGGCGCGGCGTGTGGCAGGGGCGCTCCTCGCTCACGCTGGCAGCCTGCCTTCTTTCAGGCCTGGCTCAACGAGAAGTTCGCTCCGGAGCTGCTGGAGAGCAGACCCGAGATCGTCGAGTGTGTCGTGGAGCAGCTGGACCACATGGTGGGTTCTGCAGGGCCGGGGGGCGGCACAGGGGCCCTCGGTTGGCTGGACTGGCAGACACACGCCTGGGTGTCTCTGGGACAAAGGCTCTCTGAGCACCCTCTCTGAGCTTGCCCTGGGGAGGGGCTGAGGGGTGCAAGAACACTGTGCTTTGGGTCACCAAGGGCAGCCACGGTCTGATTCCATGGGTTCTGTGTGCAAAACCTGTCTTGCTCTGTGTTTCTTGCTGTTTCAGCCACTCGATGTCTCTTGGCTTTTCCCTGCAGGAAGCAAACCTGAAGCGGGCCAAGAGAGGAGACCTGAAGGTGAGCGTGCACCGCATGGAGATCGAGAGGATCCGCTTCGTGCTCAGCAGCTACTTGAGGTGTCGGCTGGTGAAGGTAACACTGGCTCTGCAGCCCAGGGGGGAGAAAGAGGCACTGCTCAGAAGGAGGGATTCTTACCCATACAAAGCCTCTTCCTTCAGCAAGACACTTAGTTAAAGCGTGTTCTCTCCTTGTTCTCTGAAGTGCAGCCCTAAGGAATGGATTCTCTGGGCACACCCCCCTGTGGTGGTGAAGGGAGATCACAGCAGTGTTGGTCACTGTATCATTCTTTTGGATTTTGTTCCAATATCAGATAGAGAAGTTTTTCCCCCACATCCTGGAGAAGGAGAAGTCTCGAGCTGAAGGGGAGCCCTCCATCCTATCACCAGAGGAGTTTGCTTTTGCTAAAGAGTGAGTAGGTTTTCGATGCATCTTCCTCCCTTTTTGTAGATTACAGAACTCACCTGTGTGTTATGCTGAACAGTTCTTGAGACTGAGAGCCTTAAGACAGGTCTGAAGTAAGGATCAGTGTGTTTTACCGGGAGGTTTTCCTTACGGGCAAGAAAAGACAGCTGAAACAAAATAAACCCGAGTCAGTTAGTTGCCAGGGTAAGCCAAGGGGCCTGTCTCTGGCTGTGCATGTGGGACCAGGAGCTGTTGCTTGCTGGCAACGACAGCACTCTCCCTGCAGATTTGTGTTCCATTAAACCAGTCAGTGCTCCAATGGTTTGTTTCAGGTACATGGCAAACACAGAGGCTTACCTGAAAAACGTGGCCCTAAAACACATGCCACCCAACCTGCAGAAAGTGTCTCTCCTAAAATCAGGTGAGTCCATCCAGGTTGAGCTGAAAATTGTAGCGCCAGGGCAAAGTGTGGGACAAGCCCCAGAATGTGAGGGCTTGTCCTCCAGCTGCTGCTCAGGAGAAACAAAGGATGTGCTGACAGTGCTGTAACACAGCTCTGTGCTGCTGCCAAAGGGTCCTGCTGTGTCCTGCTCTGCAGTGCTGCCTTGCCCTGAGGCAGGGCACACGTGTGCTCAGAGCTGTCTGGAGTTCCCTTTGCTGTCCCTCAGACCCCTTGGTGTCCCGCGGAGGAGCATCAGCAGGGGCTGAGCTTGTGCTCTGAATCCATTGTGTGCAGTTCCGAAGCCCAACCTGGACTCCTTTGTGTTCCTGAGGGTGCTGGAGCGGCAGGAGAACATCCTGGTGGAGCCAGAGACGGATGAGCAGAGGTGGGTGGGCTCGTCCCCGCGCGGGTGGGTGTCACGGTGGACTGGGCTGCAGCTCAGGTGCCGCCTGTGCCCACAGGGAATACGCCATTGACCTGGAGGAGGGCTCGCAGCACCTGATCCGCTACAGGACTGTGGCCCCGCTGGTGGCCTCGGGGGCCGTGCAGCTCATCTGAGGGGCAGCGGTGAGTGCGGGGCGGGGGGAGCAGCTGCCACGACCCCTCCCCACACACACACAGCCCGGGGCTCCCTGTGGGTCCCCTCCAGGGGAAACCAGGGTGTCCTGTGGTACCTCAGACAGGGGCTCGTGTTGGCCAGGGCAGGGTCCTCCCTGCATGGCCTGTGTGAGGGGAGCACCTTCTTCTGCCAGGCAGGGGGTGACATAGGGCATCTTGTAGTGTGAGTGGCTTTGCATGTGTGTGGTTTATAGTCTTCCTAATTAATCCATTTAGGTAAAGAAGATTCTTTCAAGTATAGACGTTAAGAGGAGGCTGGGTTTAATCCTTAGGAATCAGTAGCACATTCCCCAGCACAGCCCCCCAGGAAGGGCTGTGGGTTGTGCCCTGCCCGTATTTACAGCCAGACAGCTTCACAGAGGTGACTGGGGCTCCCAGCCAAAGTCCTGGTTAATCTGCTGCTGCGGGAGCGTGCTCCAGGGATCTGCCTGAGCACTGTCTGGGTGGCACGTCTGGCAGCTTTCTCCTTGGCCCTATTCAGTTTGACTGAACACTAGTCCTGACAGCCCGTGCTTCCCTCCACGCTGCATCTCACGTGGCTGCTGCACTGCAAGCATGAGTGGCACTGTCCTCCTCTGGCAGCTGAACCTCAGCTGACCTGGTGGTATCCAGAGTGCCTTTGGTGCAGCTCCTCTCTGGAGCCTGGAAGTGGCACACAGCAGTGTCCTCACAGGCTGGGCAGGAGAGTGGCTGGTAGGCTCAGATCACTCAGGCTCCAAGTGAGAGTCAGCTGTGGCACACCTGAAAATGCTGCTACCTGCTTTTGTGTCCTTCCCTGACTAAATACTGGGACACCTCTGGAACTGCTAACACTGCACCTCTGTTCTGTCTGTGCTGGGGGAAGGAGGTGTGTCCACAGCTGTGTCGAGAAAGTGATGGTTTTTAGCTTGTAGTTTTAGGCAGAGAAGATGCAGCAGTGCATTGCATCTTAATCTGTGCCACTGGGAGAGACTGGGCACAGTGGGAGCATCTTTCACAGGGCCTGCTGTAAAACTTGGGCTCAAATATGTTTCCTGTTCCCTGCTCCCCCCCGGGTGAGATGGCTTTGGTTTGGTGAGTGATTAGCTCTGAATGCAAAGTAGGTAGATGGTGAAAGAGGTCGAAGGGAGGGCACTGATGGTGAGCTGTGATTTCCCTGCCTGAGCCGGATCTGCTCTCCCAGGGTCCAGAAAAAGGTGGGGCAAATGGTTTCATTGCCAGGAAGACACTTTCAGATGTTTTGCTGACAAGCTGGGGCTGAACAGCAGGTTTTTGCCGGCCGAGCACTGGGTTCACCCTCACTTTGGTCATGCCCTGAGTGGTGTCTTGCCTTGTACTGGGGACATTCAGACACGGTGGTGATGAAAAGCCATGTAGAAATACTGATAGGTCGGTCAGTTGTGTCATGAGCTGATGAAAATCTGTGCTGTCAGCAGGAACAATCAGGGCTGCTTAACATAAATGGCTAGACAGCTCTGGGGAGATTAGCAGGGAGTACAGGGCAGGGGTGATCTGATTTAGGTGACAGTCTTTAGTGTCAAGGAGTCACATGTGAGCCGAACAGTGAAGGTGATTTTGAATATAAATGTCAGGGACACCAGAGTGCTCAGGTGTGAGCAAATTTCTTTCTCAGTGCACACAACTAGGGTAAGAAGCTTCTGAGGATGAGCCCAGGGTCTGGGCTTTTCTCTGTTGTTAGACACCCTGGAAATAGCTGTCTTTGGACAGGCACCTGAAAAGGGATGTACAGAGCCCTTCTGAGCCTCCCCCATTGAAGACAACGCGAGAGGAGCGTGCTCCGCTTCCTCCCGGTGCTGGTAGTTCCATAAACATTTGTCTTCCAAGAGCACTCGCGTTTTCCCTGGCACCAGGAGCCCTTCCTGTGCCGTTCCCGGGCCGGGCCCGTTCCCGGCCCCGTTGCCCCCGGGGGTCTCCCCGTTCCTTGCCCGCTCCGGGGGGCGTGGCTGGGGGCGTGGCGGGGCGGCCCCTCTGCGCTGATTGGCCGGGGCGGGGCGGCCCCTCGGCGCTGATTGGCCGGGGCGGGGTGTCCCGGGCGCGGGCGCTCCCACGGCCCCATTGAGGCGGAGCCGGCGCGGCGGGAGCGGAGCGGAGCGCGCGGGACGGGATGAGCTGCGGCGAGTGAGCGGGGCCGGGGCGGGCGGGGCCGGGGGGCTCGCCGGGGCTGGCGGCCGGGGCCTGACCCCCTCTTCGCCTCTAGGCTTTTCCAGGTGTGCGGCAGGCGGGCTGTCGTCCCCCCAGCCATGCCCGTGGACCTGGCCGTGCGGCTCTGCCTGAGCCACTCGCCCCCCATCCGCAAGCTGCTGAACTCCTACGAGGAGCTGCGGGGCAACCGAGGCCGCAAACCCCTCCGATCCTGTCTCAACCAGAGGCCGAGCGCAGAACCTGAGCCCGAGCGGCGAGACAACACCAAGAGCTCCAAGGGCCAGAAGAAGAAGCGAGTCGTGTTTGCTGATATGAAGGGGCTCTCGCTGACGGCCGTCCGCTTCTTCTCAAGGATCGAGGAGGACCTTTGTGACTTGCAGCATGCCCTGTCTGACCTTGCCTCCTTCCGCCCCAGGCTGTGGGACTCACGCCCAGAAGCGTGCAGGTACGTGCTGGACTTCCCACAGCCCTCAGTGGACTACACGGCTTTCCGCAGCAGCCTGCACAGGAACCTCGTCTGCCTGGAGAGCTGTGTGATCCAGGACCGTGCTCTGTCAGGGACAGTGAAGGTCAGGAACATTGCCTATGAGAAGAAAGTGGCCGTGCGCATCACCTTCGACGGCTGGAAGAGCTTCCGGGACGTGCCCTGCCAGTACATGCACAGCACGTACGGCTCGGCCGACACAGACATCTTCTCCTTTGAGCTCACCCTGCCCAAGCCAGCCGGCGGCCGCAGGGCCACAGAGTTCTGCATCTCCTTCCAGTGTGGACAGAAGACCCACTGGGACAACAACCATGGGAAGAACTACAAGATCCGCCACGTGGGCGGATCCTCCCGTGCCGTGAAGAGTGCCAGTGGGGCCTGGGAGCATCTTGGCACCTCTGGGGCTGCCGCCCTGGTCCTGTCTCACCTGCAGACCTGGCAGCGTTCAGAGACCCAGGCTCCTTACTGGTAGGAGGGCAGTGTGTGAAGACATGTAGGTCCCCTCCACGTCCCGGACATGGTACAAGGGTCTTGGAGGAAGGGTCAGCTGCAGAAGATGCTGCTCACAGTTTTGTCAGCTCCTCCACGGCTCTATGAGCAGCTGCCGGTCTCTGCAGAAGCTTTTTCACTGCTGGCTCCTGCCGCAGAGGCTGGAGGCTGCTGCTTGGAGTGACTCCTGTAGGTTCTTGCAGGTGACAAGGAACGGGCTGTGGGCCGGAGCCACCCAGGGAGCCACGGGGCCGGTGCTGCCCAAGTGCCTTGTGTGGAGAGGGCTGCTGGGGAGAGGGCGGGCTCCTCGTGCTCCACCGTCCCGAGAAGGGCTTAGCGCGGGGCCACCGGGCCGAGAGCGGCGGGGGCACCTCCGGTCGTTGGTGCTGTAACGGGGAGT
>NW_020918953.1:0-428 GCF_003984885.1 Neopelma chrysocephalum | reverse complement strand
TTTTTTTTTTCTTTTGGGAGGTTTTCACTATAGTCTGTGGGGTTTGGCGGGAAGCCAACTACAACCGGCTACGTCCCTATGGCCAACCCCTCCAGGCGGGGTGTCTGACCCACCAGCCACTCTGAGGGTTCCAGACCAGGGTGAGGGGCAGTGTTCCCACTGTCCCTGCCAATCTGAGGCCGCGTTACGGGCTCCAGGAGGTGCTGGGTGTTGTAGTTTTCCCGGGCTGTTTGTGACTGACAGCTACTTCAGGGCTTCCCTATGTGGGTTCCATGTGGGCCTGTCATGAGGGATATGACACCACCCCACCTCTGTGAGGTCCGTCCCATCACTTCCCTCCCCCCTACTCAAACAAACAACATGGTTTTTTTGACCAATTAATCAAACAATCTGGTGAGATACGAATCCGGTCTCAGACAGGTATATGC
>NW_020918952.1:0-7239 GCF_003984885.1 Neopelma chrysocephalum | reverse complement strand
GGGGGGACAGGATGAGGCACCCTGCCTTGGAGGGGCACAGGGGTGTGACAGCAGGTAGGGACCCCCAATTAGAGACCTCCCTGTCCTGGGCTGTCCCAGGGATCTGCAACCCCCATCCAGGAGTGATCCACGGGGAGGGAATGCCAGGACCAGCTCTGGGGTGGAGGGTGTCACTGCCTGGAGTCTGGGAGTGGGGAGACTGGGATCCAGGGCAGCTACTGGGTGGAGGGAGTGCCCGATCCTGGCTCTGGGAGGCTCCACGTTGTCCCTATGGAGATCCAGGCGTTTTTATCAGATGTGTTTATTCCCATGAGTGGATCTTCGTCGTGCTCAGGCAGAGCAGGATCGGGATGCAGCCGTGTCCATGGAATGCCATGTCCTGTCCCCCGGGCTCAGGCCCCGCGTGTAGGTGTGTTTATACACACACAGCACACGTGTGCAATGTAGAGGGACATCCGTGTGTCCTCGTGGAGTCTCTGTGTGCTCGGAGCCGTGCTGGGCCCACCACCAGCCCAGATCCCACAGGATGTTCTTCCCCCAGCTCTCCCCTTTTCCCTCCTCCTCCTCCTCCCCACCACTGCGTGTGGGGCAGCCCCACCCCATCCTACCCGGGAGCTCTGGAGTGTGGGGGATCCTCGCTCTGGGGTCACTCACTCTGGCTCTGCAGGTCCCTGGGATGGATTGGGATGGGAGGGGATCCAACCTGGCCAAAGCCAAAGCCAGGGATGTGTGGGCCACAAGCGCCACATCCCCACAGTGGCTCCAACCCACGAGCTGCCCTGTCCACCTCCCACATGTGGTCCCAAGCTGGAACAACCCCTTGGGCATTGATGGAGCTCTGGGGAGGCTCCAGTGGGTTTCTGCCAGGGAGACCTGGGAGAAGGGAACATCCCCCTGTGCTGGGCTCTGGCAGGAAGAGACACTGGGCTGCGGGGGAGCTCCTGGGAAGGGCAAAGGACCCTGTGTGTGGCACCAGCCGGGGCACCCTTTAAGGTCCCTTCCAAACCCAAACCATTCTGGGATTCCACAATCCCAGCTCCGAAGCAGCCGCAGTCACCGGCGCTTCTCCCGGCACGGGATATCCCGGCTCTATCCCACCACAGAGGGATGAGGGAAGTGACCCCTCATCCATCCACAGCCCTATCTGTGCGTGGCACAGGCTGGCTCATGGATCATAACCCCAAAATCTGCTTCCAGCAGAGGAAAAAGGTAAAAACACGAATCCCAAATGCCGGCCGCAGCACCCGGAGCAGCCTGGTTTGCCAGGCTTGGCTCCATGGATGCTCAGCTTGGCTCGTGCCGTTCACCTGTCCCACAAATTACCTGGAAAAGCTCCCAAACAACAGCCAGGAGCAGGGCGAGGGAGCTGCAGGACCACGGCTCGTCCCACACGGAATTCAGAGTGGAAACACTGTATTGACAGACTTTACAAAAGTTGTTACAAAACACGGTCACGAACCAGCAGCTGACGATACACAGCGAAGAGACACCACGTACAGGCACCTCGGAACAACACCAACAGCTCCAGAAGTCAACCAATATTTACACAAACGGCTGGAAAACTCTGGGCGTTTATCGCATAACATGGAAGTGTTTTAGAGCAACTGTGAAATATAGTGTCACACCTTTCCTTGTAGTATTATCATCATCATCATAATTAATAATAATAATAGTTCATAATAATAATAATAATAATAATAATAATAATATACTACTTCTAGGTTAACTAAAAACCAAACAGCTCTTTACAGGGGTTAGGAGAAGCTGCTTTCACTCGTCTGACTTACCTGAGTGAGACCAAACCCAGTTAAAAAACAGTAATAAAATCACCTTCACTGACAGGAGTCCGTGTGTCGGCCCCAGCGGCGCCATCCCCTCGGGCCAGAGGGAAACCACAGCCTGGCTGGTGCCAGAGACACCCTTCCAAAGAAGGGAGACGTGATCCCACCACGCCTCCAAACGCTGCCCTTCCCGACTCCTCCTGCTCCAATGTCCTCAGCCCCTCCTCCTTGCACCTGCTTTCTCTCACCTTGCTCTTTGCCGCGCTCTCCTCTCCGCTCTCCCGCCTTCCACAAACCCCGTGTGTCGTGCCCCTAACCCGCCTCTCTGCCTCGCCTCTCCTCCCTCCATCCCAATCCTGAGGCCTCGCAGCCTCTTGGGAACGCGGCGGCACGACGGGGAGCGGGCGACCAGCTGCCTGGGAATGGCACCTTCCCTTCCCTCCTCCCTCCTCGCGCTTCCAGCCTTGCAGTGAAACGAGTGGAAAAAAGAAAGCGGAAAGCTTGTCACTCCTGAATATGCACAAAGATAGGTGGGGGGGAACACCTGCTAAATACGGGCCCCGGAGAATCGCTCGGGATTATTCTCTACAGGCAAAATCCAACCCTGCGCAGGGGCCGCCGCCGCGGTGGCGGCAGAGCCGCGGGACCCCGCGGGGCCGCAGAGGTGCCTTGGGCCGGCCGCTCAGAGTTTGTAAGAGGAATTATTCCTTGGATGCTTCACCAAAGCTTTTTTGTAGCATGACCACGTGGATTAGCTGCGATACAAGTCACCTGCCATCATCATGCTTGCGCCGTCACGGTCACCGCGAGCCCTCCCGCCCCGGGCTCCCCACCTCGGCTACTGCGTAGTCTCTTTTTTCACGCAGAAATGCTTGGTTTGGGTCCCCGCCGACTCCAGGCCCCCCAGCTGCGAATCCTCCGTGGGCCGCGGGTTGCGGGAGTGGATTTTCTGGTGGCAATTCAGGGACTCCTTGTAGCGGAAGTGCTTCCCGCAGACGGGGCACTGGTAGGGGGTCTCCCCGGTGTGCACCCGCCAGTGCTTGAGCAGGTGATCCCGGCGGATGAAGCTCTTCCCGCACTCCGTGCACTGGTAGGGCCTCTCCCCGGTGTGGATGCGCTGGTGGCGGATGGCTTTGGAGAGGTCTCGGAAGTCCTTCCCGCAGTAGGTGCACGTCAGCGGCCCGTCGCCCTTCCCCGTGTGCAGCTTCTGGTGCAGGATGAGACTCACCTCCAGGCTGAAGCTCTCCTTGCACTGGGAGCAGGTGTAGGGCCTCTCCACCATGTTGTTCACCTGGTGCCTGACGAGGCCGTACTTGAAGCCGGAGCCCTTGTCGCCATCGGGGCGCTTGGACGGTTTGGAGCGGGAGGAGCCCTGGCCCTTGGGCTTGGATTTCTGCCAGAGGCCCTCGCCGCGCTCCAGGGACGTGCAGGCCTCCTCCCTGGCGTGCGCCTTCTGGTGGGTGGCGAAGAGCTGCTTGTCCAGGAAGCTCTCCCCGCACTCGCAGCAGATGTAGGGCCCCTTTTCCGCGGCTCCTCCCTCGGGGGGATCCTTCTTGGCCAAGTCCCTCCTGCGGCGCACGGAGCGTCTCAGCCCGTTGCCCGCCGCCGTCCGCTGCTGCGGGTCCGACCCGCCCTGGCTCTTGCTGCTCGACTGCATCTCCTCCTCGGGGCCGGAAAAAACCTCTTCCCACTTCCCCGCCAGCGACCTGGGAAGCTCCAGGCTCTCGGGGCCTTCCTCGTCGCAGGGCTGTTCGTCTGGCGGAGCAGAGCACTCGTCATTCGCGGAGACAAGAACCGGGTCGTTATTTTATTTACACCACAATTCCCCCGGGGGCAGGGGTGGGCTCTGCTGTGCACACCCAGCTCAGTGCCTGGCACTGCTGTCCCGGGACACAGGCAAGGCCAAAGGGATTTGACTTGGAATCACAGAATTGTTAAGGCTGGAAAAGCCCTCGGAGACCATCGAATCCAACTGGTCCCCCAGCGCTGCCAAGGCCACCACTGACCCGCGTCCCCAGGTGCCACATCCACAGGGCTTTTAAATCCTTCCAGGGATGGGGATTCCACTCCTGCCCTGGGCAGCCTGTTCCAATGCCTGACAATCCTCTGGGGCAAGAAATTTTCCCAGTATCCAACCTGACCTTTCCTTGGTGCAACTTGAGGCCGTTCCCTCTCCTCCTGTCCCTTGTTCCCTGGGAGCAGAGCCTGACCCCACCCCAGCTCCTCGCTCCTGTCAGGGAGTTGCAGAGCCAGAAGGTCCCCCCTGAGCCTCCTTTTCTCCAGGCTGAGCCCCCCCAGCTCCCTCAGCCACTCCTGGTGCTCCAGCCCCTTCCCCAGCTCCGTTCCCTTCCCTGGACACGCTCCAGCACCTTCCTGCCCTCAAATATATAATAATATTATATATATAATCTAGCTATATATAGCTGGCCAAAGGGAAAAAGTGGGTTCCTCAGCAGGAGGTGTAAAAAGACAGGTCTTGTGGTTTAGGATAAAGGGAAAAAAAATTGTGGAAAGGGGAGCAAAATCTCTTTTCCTCGTGGGTTTGTACAGCACCTGGGGCCGAAGGGTCTCCCATGGTATAAACAGTGACTCAAAGTAACTATCAACACTGAAATTCTGGAGAAGCATCATCCAGAACAGCTGAGCTGCTCCTGGGAATGAGAAGCAAAAGCACATCCAGACAAGGGACACTTCCCAAAGCAGGTCAGGGCACTCACATGTACCGGGGACCTCCGTGCTCTCCTCTTCCTCAGAGCCCTCGTGGCTCTCAGCCAGAGCCTCCTCGTATTTACCCCACGAGCTCTCGTCGGGCCCAGGGAAGAAAAACTCTGCACGAGAGAAAACAACAGGAGTTACACTCCCACCTCCCAGCTGCTCCAGAGGATTCCGGGAGAGACGGATGCGCCGGGTGGGGGACAAGGGGGAAAGTCCCCCTGTACCCAGGGACAAAACCACCCCACGTCTGCTTCCACCTCCCCGCCTGGAAGGACTTAAAAATCGCCCACGAATCGGATCTCAACCCCAGAGAGTCCCAGGAATCTCGTGGCTCACCGCTGCTGGGGTCTGTGGGGGTTTCCCCTGCCTCGGAGTCCTCCTGCTCCTCGGCGTTGGGATCCTCTCCCTGCTCGATCCGGGACAGCATGTCGGGCTTGGAAATGGCAGCGTCTGCACAGGAAAAAAGAGAGGATCAGGATGTTTCCCCCGCCCTCGTGGGAGAGGAACTCAGACCTTCGCCCACCGACCTTCCTTCGCTGGGGAACGGAAAGAGAGAGGCTCAGGAAGGTGCTCCCACCCGTGTGCACCTCTCACCTTGTGTGGGCCCTGGACTGAGCGATGCAGGAGCACACTCTGCTCAGGTGAGGAGCAACTCCCAGCCTGCAGTGTGAGGAGGAGAATAAGAAAATGCATCTGCACTCACCTCCAGGCTTCCTGTCTTCTCCTCCCTAAGATCCATTGCAATGGGGACTTCAGCTCGGGGACAGCACCAGAGCTGTCAGCAGTGCCCTCCCCGTGTGGTTCCCTCCAGCCAGGACAGCTCCTCCTACTCCTCCAAGCCACAGGCTGCTCATGGATTTTGGGAAAGGGGACAATCACCTTCCCTCCTCGAGCAGAGAGCGGAAAACTTCATTTCCAGACACGTGTGAGTCTCTGGGGATTAAATTCCACCCCTGCTCTGGTGGATCTGTTGGCCTTATACCAGAGCCAAACCCCTAGACCTTGTTTCTCAAAGGAAACCTTTGGATAAAGCACAGACACGTTTTTCTAAGCTCCAGGCTCAGGTGCCCAGATCCCCTTCATTGGGATTGTTCTGTTCCCGTGCCTCAGGAACAGGACACAGGATGGGTTTGCAAACAGGAGAATGGGGGGCACTGTTTACCCCTCACCTTCTGCCCTGGTGCACAGGGACTGCACAAGACCTCTGTTCAAAGAAATAAAGGAAGAAAGGACGGGAAAATCCAGGACAAAAGGCCTGGATTGGGCAGAGCAGGATGGAGGGAGGTGGGTGAGCCTGCCCTTGGCCTGAGTGCCAGGGACGGTGTCTGTGCTCCCACCCACTGTCCAGCCAAGGCAAGGTCATTTCTGAGAACATGTTGTGAAGGCAACATGTTCCCCAGAGGGAATTCCCGCAGCCAGGACTGGCAGGAGTGAGTGGAGTGCATTCCTTCAGCTGGGAATGCTGTGCCCTGAGCTGCTGAGGGGAAAGCAGGAGGCAGAGCTCGGCCTCGCCTGCAGCTTCTCCCCAGCTCTGCCCCAGCAGCAGGTCGAGCAGGACTCACTCCCTGGGGCCAGAGAGAGTGCCCAGGCAGCACTGGCAAACCTCTTCCTCACGGAAGGGCCATGGAAAGGGCTGGAAGGACCCTCAGAGGCAGGGCACAGGGCACCCCTCTGCTGCCCGAAGGGGCCAGCAGGCTGATGCACCCAGAGCAGTGGATCTGTGGACCTTGGCATGACAAAGGAACTCCCCTGTTCCTCAGCTTCGCCTGGATTGAGGGTCCTCTCACTTCCCCACCTCCTCCTCCTCCTCCTCCTCCTCACAACCCAGGTGCTCTCCTGGCCACAGGGGCCACCAGGGCTGTCTTTCCACCCATCCCCTGAGCTGGTGAGGGCTGAACCCATCGCCAGGGCTGTGCAACACCTTCCCAAACCAGCACGCCATCCCCCTCCCCGCTCCTGCCGGACGCGGCGCCGCTTCCATCCATCCATCCATCCATCCACCAGTTCCCGGGAAAAGCTGGTGCCCCAGGGGGGCTCAGGGCAGACCCCAGCCCTTGGTTACCCATGGAGATGACGGCCTCGTAGTTGCCTTTCATGATGTGCCTGTACAGCTCCTTCTGCCACTCGTTCAGGCTCTTCCACTCCTCCTCCGAGAAGCTGAACGAAGCGTCGTTGAAGGCCACGGGGACCTGCACGGGGAAGCATCAGGGGGTTTGTTTCTCGTTTAAGGAAACACCTGGCGGTGTTTTCTCACTCGGTTTTCTCCTTCAAGCTCCTCAAGCGTCACACAGGACAGTCCCAGGCGGGAGCACTTGGTCCTTCCCACGTGCCTCATCCCCCAAGGGGACGCGACGGGGACTTCCCCTGTCCCCTTCTGTCACCTCCCCCCCTGCTCAGCCTCCTCGTGCCTTCACAGGCTCTTTTTCACCTCATTTTTGACACAGTTCGGCTGCTCATCACCCCTGGGCAGGCACCACTGGTGTTCCCAAACCCCCCAGAGCCACACAATTCCACATGACCCGAGCACGGCTCCCCCCTGAGGAGTCTGTGACCCCCCCAGCGTGTTTTGGGAGGATCACACGCACATAATGAGGAGAGTGTAATTAACACAACTCCATAATTAACATGAGAGGTCTGTAATTAACACAATGGGACCTGTGCTGGTGCTTCTCTCCCAGTGCCGAAGGGAAGGTCCTGCTGTGGGGGAACTGCTGCTCAGCACTGCAGCTGCCCCAGAATGGGA
>NW_020918951.1:0-331 GCF_003984885.1 Neopelma chrysocephalum | reverse complement strand
AATTCCCCTATTTACCTTCCTGGAGGATCTTCTCCCCTCCTGCTCCACATGGTCACGGGCCAAGTGCAGGGACCACAGAGCACCGTGAGCAGCCTCGCTGTGCACCCAGAGCCTGTTCCTGCAGGGTTCACCCTGCAAGGCCAGGGGGACCCCCCTGAGATGAGTGTCACCCACTCTGTGGGACGTGTGGCTGGTGTGAATGTGCCCTGGAAAGCCCCAGTGATGGATGACAGCCCAGAGCAATGGGAAACCTCAACACACAAGGACCAGCACAGCTTCTGGGGCTCCTGCTCCTGCATCCAGGTTTGTTTCTGCAGCCAGAGTGTGCTGG
>NW_020918950.1:1466-1798 GCF_003984885.1 Neopelma chrysocephalum | reverse complement strand
AGTTATTTTCTTTTATTTTCTTTTATTTTCTTTTTATTTAATTTATTTTAATTTTATTTTATTTTTATTTATTTTAATTTTATTTTATTTTATTTTAATTTTATTTTTTTATTTCAATTTATTTTTATCTTATTTTTATTTATTTTAATTTTATTTTAATTTTACTTTAATTTTATTTTTATTTTATTTTATTTTATTTTTATTTCATTTTACTTTAATTTCATTTCATTTTATTTCATTTTTCTTTATTTTATTTTAATTTTACTTTATTTTATTTTTAGTTATTTTAATTTTATTTTATTTTATTTTAATTTTATTTTAATTTTACTTTA
>NW_020918950.1:490-1366 GCF_003984885.1 Neopelma chrysocephalum | reverse complement strand
TTACTTTAATTTCATTTCATTTTATTTCATTTTTCTTTATTTTATTTCATTTTATTTTAATTTTATTTTAATTTTACTTTAATTTTATTTTTATTTTTATTTTATTTATTTTATTTTTTATTTTAATTTTAATTCTAATTTTATTTTTACTTTTTTTTTATTTTTTATTTTTATTTTTTCATTTTATTTCATTTTTTAATTTGATTTTTATTTTATTTTACTTTATTTTATTTTTATTTTATTTTATTTTACTTTGTTTTTATTTATTTTTTATTTATATTGTAATTTTATTTTATTTTATTCTTTTATTTTATTTTCATTTTAATTTTTTAAATTTCATTTTATTTTAATTTTATTTTATTGTCATATTTTTTCTATTCAATTTTATTTTTCTATTTCATTTTATTTTAATTTTATTTCAATTTTGTTTTATTTTATTATTTTATTTTATTTTCATTTTAATTTTTTAAATTTAATGTTATTTGACTTTATTTGTGTTTTATTTTCTTTTTACTTTATTTTCTTTACTGTTTTAATTCTATTTTAATTTAATTTATTTTGATTTAATTTAATTTAATTTACTTTAATTTTAATTTTATTTTATTTTATTTTATTTTATTTTATTTTATTTTGATTTTTGTTTTTTTTAATTTATTTTTTTTATTTTTTGTTTAAATTTTATTTTTAATTTAATTTAATTTCATTTTATATTTATTTTATTTTGTATTTTTATTTTATTTCTCTTTCTTTTATTTTTTTATTTTATTTTCATTTCATTTTTTATTTTTATTTTATTTATGGTTTATTTTTGTATTTAAATTTTTATTTTATTTTAATTTTTTTTTTATTTTATTTTTATTTCATTTTATCTTTTTA
>NW_020918950.1:0-390 GCF_003984885.1 Neopelma chrysocephalum | reverse complement strand
TTATTTTATTTTTTTTTCTTATTTTATTTGATTTTTATTTTATTTTATTTTATTTTTATTTTATTTCTTATGTATTTTATTTTTATTTTATTTATTCCATTTTATTTTTATTTTATTTTTCTTTTACTTTTTCATTTAAATTTTATTTTATTTTATTTTTATTTTATGTTTTTTACTTAATTTATTTTAATTTTTTATTTTTATTATTTTATTATTTCAATAACTTTATTTTGTTTTATTTTATTTTATTTTAAGTTTTATTTAATTTTCTTTTATTTTGTTTTTTTATTTTATTTTTAAATTTTTTAAACTTTCTTTCATTTTATTTTATTTACTTCATTTTTACCTTAATTTAATTTCACTTCATTTAATTTTTTATTATTTTATTTT
>NW_020918949.1:1767-2070 GCF_003984885.1 Neopelma chrysocephalum | reverse complement strand
TTTTGGGAGCCAGCCCAGGGCAATCCCTGGTGTTTGGGAAGTGGTTGCCCTGCTCCTGGTTGGGATGTCGGTTCCAGCTTGACCAGTTCCCCCATGGACAATCCCAGGAGGGATTTTGGGGATAAATCATTCCCTGTGAGGGTTGGGGAGGCCCCAGCAGAGAACTGTGGATTCCACAAGCCTGGAAGTGCCCCAGGACAGGCTTGGAGCGACCTGGGCTGGTGGAAGGTGCCCTTGCCCAAGGTCTGGATGCTCTTTAGGGCTCTTCCAAGCCCGACCATTCCACAATTCCCTGCTCCAGGT
>NW_020918949.1:0-1757 GCF_003984885.1 Neopelma chrysocephalum | reverse complement strand
TTAGGGCTCTTCCAAGCCCGACCATTCCACAATTCCCTGCTCCAGGTGTGGAAGGTGCCCTTGCCCGAGGTCTGGATGCTCCTTAGGGTTCTCCCAAGCCCGACTATTCCATGATTTTCTGGTTGAAGGTGCCCTTGCCCGAGGTCTGGATGCTCTTCAGGGCTCTTCCAAGCCCAACTTTTCCATGATTCCCTGTTCCAGGTGTGGAATTTGCCCTTGCCCGAGGTCTGGATGCTCCTTAGGGTACTCCCAAGCCCGACCATCCCACAATTCCCCGTTCCAGGTGTGGAAGGTGCCCTTGCCCAAGGTCTGGGGGCTCTTCCAAGCCCGACTATTCCATGATTCCCTGCTCCGGGTGTGGAATTTGCCCTTGCCCAAGGTCTGGATGCTCTTTAGGGCTCTTCCAAGCCCGACTATTCCATGATTCCCTGCTCCAGGTGCCTCCCCGGCGCCAGGGCACACCCTGACTAAGCAGAGATGGATCCCACAGCTCCTTGAAGGTCCCACAGCGAACCCTCACCCTGCAATTAAAACCACCCCAAATCCTCCCTCCTCAATCCCGCCCCGATAAAGACCTGCAGCGTCCGCGGTTATTCCCGGGATTTGGGATCCTGGGGCTTTCCCGGGAGGGTCTGGGAGCCTCTTCCCTGCACGTCTCCACCTGGATCCTCCCCCCCTGTCATCCCATTCCCGGCCCCTCCTTCTCCCCGTCCTCCTGCTCCCTTTAAATCCCGCACCTCGGGAGCTGCGTTTCCTCCTCCCTGGATTCGCTCCCGGCTGGAAAAATGCAGGTGGAATCTTTCCCTCCGCAGGTGAGACCCGACCAAACCTCCGGCACAGGTAATGAAACCTTCCCTTGGCTCCTTTTACCAAAATTTTAGGGATTTTTGGTGCTTTCCTGCCTTAAAAAACTCCCTTTTAAATCCTTTCGGGGCTGGAATTCGGGGTTTGTTCCTCTGAACCCCAGAAATTAAACATCGGGATGAATTCGGGGTCCGGGAAAGGGGTTTTTTGTCCCCATCTCCTGAAAAAAACCCGAGGAATGTTCAGTAGGTGGATGATGAAACCTTTCTAAGAGGATTATTTCGTTTATTCACCTGCAATTTGTACCGTTTTGGCCGCGGTGTCGGGAACGCCCAGGCGGGGCTGAAGTCAGAGAGCGAATTTAAGGTCTTTAAATTCAAAATCTGCCTTTTCCGGGGCTGTTTTTTTGTAGGAAAAACCCCGGGAGAGGAGGGAGAAGGGGGCGGTTTCCCGGTCTCTCACGGACAGGGCGATAAATAAGAATAATAGAAATAAATAAGAATAAATAAGAATAAATAGAAATAAATCAGAATCCGAGCGGCAAAGCCGAAATTTGCGTTTTATCCCGGAGTTTCCCCCCTTTTTTTTCCTCCTCCCCGCCACGAAAAGGCTCCTTTGGGTGTTGATTTGGGTCGTTTTTCCTAAAACCTCTCGTTAAACTGCCTTAAATCCGATTTTCTCGGCGCTTTTTTGGGGGGAGCGGGGCCGGTTTGGACAACAGGGAATCCCGGGAGGGAATTCCAGGAGCTGGGGAGGGATGGGGGGGACCCCGAACTTTTTTTGGGGTGAAAAAACGGCGCTTTCTTGGCATCAATCGCCCCCAAAGAGGGGCGGGGGGATCCGAGGGAAGAGTCGGGATCCCGGGAAAAATCCCTCGGGGATGGGAAAGCGGAGGGATGGAAATTCCTCACCGGGAATTTGGAGCCTCACCCGGAATTTCTCGGCGGCGTTTT
>NW_020918948.1:0-571 GCF_003984885.1 Neopelma chrysocephalum | reverse complement strand
GTGCCCAGGTGCCCTTACCCGCTGTCCAGGATGGGCCCGATGCGCTGCAGCGACTTGGCCACGTTGAACCTGACGTTGGCCACGGCGTCGGCCGCCATGCGCAGCACCGTGGGCAGCATCTGCTGCGTGGTCACCTCCTGCCCACACACCTCCGACAGCACCTGGGGGACAGGTGAGACACACCTGAGACACCTGGGACACACCCGGGACACGCCCACAGAGCCCCGAACCTGCCCCCCCCAGCATCTGCTGCGTGGTCACCTCCCGCCCACACAACCCGCCCAGGTGTGCCCAGGTGTCCCCAGCCCCCCCTAGGTGTGCCCAGGTGCCCCCCAGGTGTGCCCAGGTGTCCCCCACATGCCCCCAGCCCCCTCAGGTGTGCCCCAGCCCCCCCCAGGTGTGCCCAGGTGTCCCCAGCCCCCTCAGGTGTGCCCCAGGTGCCCCCCAGGTGTGCCCAGCTGCCCCCCAATGCCCCCTAGGTGCCCCCCCAGGTGTGCCCAGGTGCCCCCCAGGCCCCCCAGGTGCCCCCCCGGGCTCTCACGTTGATGCAGAAGAGGGTGGTCATGCGGTG
>NW_020918947.1:924-1553 GCF_003984885.1 Neopelma chrysocephalum | reverse complement strand
AAAATACATGAAAATACAAAAAAAAGGGATTTATAACACCCCCCCCCATGGTGCCGACCCCCCAACCTTCCCCAAAGGTGCCACCCCCCCCCCCATTGTGCCAATTGTGGTGCCAGTTTTGGTGCCAACCTCCCCTGGGGTGAGGGATGGGGGATGCAGGGTCAGGTGGGAGATGCAGGAATTTCTGAGCCCCCCCCCATAGTTGCCCATCCCCCCCACAGGGGTGGGGGTTGGGGGGGCACCCAGGGGTGGGGGTTGGGGGGGGAGGAGAGAGAACCCTGCGTGCTGAGGGGTGGGCGGGGGGGTTTCTACGGCTGATGGGACCTTTTGTAATTAAAGCAAAACCCAGAGGGTGCCTCGGGTCCTTCCTGGGGGGGCCTCGGCTCTGCCCCCCACCCCAAAACCCTGTGGGTGCCTTGGGTCCTTCCTGGGGGGCCCCCAGCTCTGACCCCCCCCCCCCCCCCCCCCCCCAGCGCCTTGGTTCATCCCCGGGGGGGCCCCCCCTCCCCCCCCCCCCCCCCCCCAAAACCCAACTGGTGTCTCAGTTTGTCCCTGGAGGGTCCTGGATCTGAGCCCCCCCACCCCCAGCTTGCCCCTGAGGGGGGGGTCCGGCTCTGCCCCCCCCACCT
>NW_020918947.1:342-824 GCF_003984885.1 Neopelma chrysocephalum | reverse complement strand
GTGTCTTGGTTCATCCCCGGGGGGGCCCCGGCTCTGACCCTTCCCCACGCCAAAACACAACTGGTGTCTCGGTTGATCCCTGGAAGGGGTCCCGATTCTGCCCCCCCCCCCCCCCAAAACCCAACTGGTGTCTCAGTTTGTCCCTGGAGGGTCCTGGATCTGAGCCCCCCCACCCCCAGCTTGCCCCTGAGGGGGGGGTCCGGCTCTGCCCCCCCCACCTCAAAACCCAGTGGGTGCCTCCAGTCCTTCCTGGGGGGGTCCCGGCTCTGCCTCCCCACCCTAAAACCCAACTAGTGTCTCGGTTCATCCCTGGGGGGTCTCGGCTCTGCCCCGTCCCCAAAACCCAGACGGTGCTTTGGTTCGTCCCTGGGGGGCCCTGGATCTGAGCCCCCCCCAATCCCAGCTTGTCCTTGGGGGGTCCCAGCTCTGCCTCCCCCCCCCAGAATCCTGGGGGTGCCTTGGCTAGTCAGTCGGGGGGGGGG
>NW_020918947.1:0-242 GCF_003984885.1 Neopelma chrysocephalum | reverse complement strand
CCAGAATCCTGGGGGTGCCTTGGCTAGTCAGTCGGGGGGGGGGCTAGGCTCTGCCACTCACCCCAAAACCCAATTGGTGTCTCGGTTAATCCCTGGGGGGTCCCCGGCTCTGCCTCCCCCCAACCCCAAAACCGAGAGGGTGCCTTGGTTTGTCCCTGGTGGGGGGCCTGGCTCTGCTCCCTCCTTCCCCCCCAAAACCCAGAGGGTGCCTTGGTTTGTCCCTGGGAGGGGGCCCGGCTCTG
>NW_020918946.1:0-3104 GCF_003984885.1 Neopelma chrysocephalum | reverse complement strand
TGGAGAGGATGTAGGGATTAGAAATAAACTCCATTTTTTTTAATCTAAAACCGAAATCTCAAAAAAACTGCACAAAATTGCTCGTGTTGGTGGTGGTTGTAGCCCAGGAACCCATTGTGTGTGTGTGTTCCCACCACTTCCCACTTCCAGCTCGTGTCCTGGAATTCTGAGTAACCCTGTCCTTGTCTGGGCGTGAAGGAGGTTCCAGCAGTGTGATCCTGGTCCCTGAGCTGTATCCCACAGGAATGTGCCTGCCTGGCCCTCGCTGGCCCGGGGTGGGATGGCTGGTGATCCATGTGGGATGGTTGGTGATCCAGAGGAGGATGGCTGGTGATCCAGGTGGGATGGCTGGTGATCCAGAGGGAATGGCTGGTGATCCAGAGGGGGATGACTGGTGATCCAGGTGGGATGGTTGGTGATCCAGAGGAAGACGGCTGGTGATCCATGTGGGATGGCTGGTGATCCAGGTGGGATGGTTGGTGATCCAGGTGGGATGGTTGGTGATCCAGGTAGGAATGGCTGGTGATCCAAGTGGGATGGTTGGTGATCCAGAGGAGGATAGCTGGTGATCCAGGTGGGATGGCTGGTGATCCAGGTGAGATGGCTGGTGATCCAGAGGAGGATAGCTGGTGATCCAGGTGGGATGGCTGATGACCCAGGTGGGATGGCTGATGATCCAGGTGGGATGGTTGGTGATCCAGGTGGGATGGCTGGTGATCCAGAGGAGGATGGCTGGTGATCCAGAGGGAGATGGCTGGTGATCCAGGTGGGATGGCTGGTGATCCAGATAGGATGGCTGGTGATCCAGAGGAGGATGGCTGGTGATCCAGAGGAGGATGGCTGGTGATCCAGAGGGAGATGGTTGGTGATCCAGAGGGAATGGTTGGTGATCCAGGTGAGATGGTTGGTGATCCAGAGGGGGATGACTGGTGATCCAGGTGGGATGGCTGGTGATCCAGGGTGGGATGGCTGGTGATCCAGGTGGGATGGCTGGTGATCCAGGTGGGATGGCTGGTGATCCAGAGGAGGATGGCTGGTGATCCAGGTGGGGATGGTTGGTGATCCAGAGGGATGGCTGGTGATCCAGGTGGGATGGCTGGTGATCCAGGTGGGATGGCTGGTGATCCAGAGGAGGATGGTTGGTGATCCTGGTGGGATGGCTGGTGATCCAGAGGGGGATGGCTGTTGATCCAGAGGAGGATGGCTGGTGATCCAGGTGGGATGGCTGGTGATCCAGGGTGGGATGGCTGGTGATCCAGGGTGGGATGGCTAGTGATCCAGGGTGGGATGGTTGGTGATCCAGGTGGGATGGCTGGTGATCCAGAGGGATGGCTGGTGATCCAGGTGGGATGGCTGGTGATCCAGGTGGGATGGCTGGTGATCCAGGTGGGATGGCTGGTGACCCCAGCCATGGAGGTGGCCCCAGGCTGGCACTGGCCAGTGCAGGCTGGTGGGTGGTGGCTCGGGAGTTTTACACCTCTGTCAGTGCCTTAGTTCCATTTCATGGATCAACACTTTGCTTGGGCTACTCTTCTTCTGTTGAGACAATAAATTCTCTTAGGCCCGACCTTGGGTTTAACAGGCTGGGGGAACAACTCTGCAGGTGTGCAGAGGGCACTGATGGGGAGGGAATCGTTGGGATAATGGGCTTGGTGTAATAAGCACTGCAAGTCCCCCCTCCCCGGAGTAGGGATAAAGCCTTGGAAGCTGCAGCTGGTTGTGGGATGATGTGTTTTGGAAGGGGAGGTCCTGCAGCCTGTGTAGTTGCTGGCACGGGATCAGCCTGTCCCACTGCTGAGGCTCCTTCCTGCAGGACAACAAACCCACCTTCACACTGGATTTATAAACAAAGGGATGTCGTAATATAGGTTAAACCATTAGATTTGGGTTCCCAAGGAATTCATCCAGCAGCACTGCAGGGAATGCTGGCATCCCAAATCCAAAAGAAATGATTCTAAAGCCTGATGTTGGAGTGGTTTTGGCGGGGAAAGGAACCTCGGTGAGGAAGGAGGTTCAGGTTTCAGTGTCCCTGTCCAGGAAGCAGAACTGGAATTACAGCCTGACCAACACTTCTCCTCCCAACCCCAGACCCCACGGACGGGTTGTGGCACTGGAAGTGCCAGTGCAGCTCCGGGAGTTCAGGTTTTGAGCCAGGTGGGCGTCAGGGGAAGGAATTTGGTGTGGAATGTCACTGTCCCTCCTTAAATCCACAGGAAAGAAGAGGTTCTGAGCAGTTGCACTGGTTGGGGAGCTGTGTCTTTGTTCTGGTTGTACGAAAGAGCTGCTGGGGCAGCAATTCCAGGTCGGGTCGTTGCAGCCCCAGGGATCCTCAGGTCCTCACCCCCGGGGGGGTGTTGCTGCTCCAGAGGCAGCTCCAGGGGCAGCAAAGCCCATCCTGGGGCAGGAGGGTGGATTGGAAGCGGGTTTGGGGCTCCTCTCCTCTGGGGAAGCTCAGTCTGAGGGTTCGGGTGAAGCTGGGAGGGTTTGGAGAACAGGACTGGGATGGGGTTTCCCTCTGCAGGGACTCAGGTTTGGCTCAGGAATGGCCTCACCGGGGAAGGATCCCTTGGAGAGGGGGATCAGGCTCAGCTGGGCCCCGGGGTCAGCGTTGGAGGGGGCTCAGCTCTGAACTCTGGGATCCCCCAGCGGGAATGTGGGTGGCTCTGGGAACGTGGGAGGGGCTGGGGTGGCACTTGCACCCTGAATTATCACTTTGATTAGCACAGATTAATTGTGGGGCGGGACACACACCCCGTTCCCAGGCTGCCCAGGGGTGTTCCAGGTGTCTGACGGGGACAGAGCGTGTGCTGGGAGGGAGAGATCCCGAATTCCCCCTTGTTCCCCGGGTTGTTTTTAATGCTATATGTTTGCTATAACTGCAGAGCGAGTTTAAGAGCTTACAGTAATATATTTTAAGTAATATATATTTTAGTATCTGTAAAAAAGCGTGGGCAGAGGACGATTTGTGAGGTGGGTAACAGGGTACAGGAGGGAGCAGCTCCTCGGCGAGGCCAAGGGGGGGGTTTCTTGCAGGAAAACTGAAAAGGTTCAGTTTTTTGCCGTTAATGCAATAAAAATGGGAATTCTCACAAAGAAGCAATCCA
>NW_020918945.1:0-2062 GCF_003984885.1 Neopelma chrysocephalum | reverse complement strand
GGGACGGGGCCTTCCGGAGTATGGGGGGACCCCAAAACCTGGGGGGGGACCCCAAAACCTGGGAGTGACCCCAAAACCTGGGCAGGGTGTCTGGGAATGGGACGGGGCCTTCCGGAGTATGGGGGGACCCCAAAACCTGGGGGGGAGTGACCTGGGATCGGGACGGGGCCTTCTGGAGTATGGGGGGACCCCAAAACCTGAGGGGGACCCCAAAACCTGGGAGGGGTGTCTCGGAACAGGATGGGGTCTTCCAGAGTATTGGGGGATCCTAAAACCTGTGGGAGGGGTGTCTGGGAACGGGATAGGGACGACCCCAAAACCTGGGGGGAACCCCAGAACATGGAAGGGGGGCCTGGAAGTGTGATGGGGCCTTCCAGAGTGTGGGGAGACACCAAAACCTGAGGGGGGACCCCAAAACCTGGTGGGGGGAGGAGATCCTGGGAGACTCCTGGGAGCGGGACGGGGCCTTCTGGAGCACAGGGGTCCCCAAAACCCAGGGGAGGTTGCGATTATGGCCCCCCTTGGGCCGGGGGGGGGGCCCCAGGGGGGGGGGGGGGGGGGGCCCCGGGGTGCCGAGGGGGGGTCTGAGTCCCCATGGGGGCATCTGGGGGGGGTGTGAGTGTGAATAATGGGGTGCCCAGGGTGGTCTCTTTGGGGGGTATCCTGGCTGTGCACCCCACATTTCAGGCTCCTGGGGGGTTCCTGGGGGTGTCCCGGGTTTTGGGGCGCCCCTGACCCCCCTCTGTGCCCCCCACCCCAGGGTCGGACTCGTTCCCCGAGCGCCGCCCCCCCCGCAAGGGGAACACTCTGTACGTGCACGGGGCCGAGCTGAGCCCGGAGCTGCTGCGAGGGGCCTTCGGGCCCTTCGGGGCCATCATCGACCTCTCCATGGACACGCCCAGGAAGTGGGTGGGGCTAAAGATGGGTGGGGTAGTTTGTGGGCGGGGCTGTGGGTTGTGGGTGGGGTAAAATGTGGGTGGGGACAATTGCTGAGGGGTGGGACAGGGCTGGGAGGTTGGGGTGGGGTTAAAAGGGGGTGGGGCTGTTTGTGGGTGGAGCTGCAAATTGTGGGTGTGGCTAAATATGGGTGTGGTTGAGTGATGTGGGTGAGGCTGCAGGTGTGGGCGGGGCCAAGAATGAGGGGTGGGATTTAAGGGGGGCAGGACTGAGAATTTGGGGTGGGGTTAAAAGTGGGTGGGGTTGTTTGAGAGTGGGGCTGTGAGTTGTGGGTGGGGTTAAATGTGGGTGTGAATGGGTGGTGCTACAGGCATGGGCGGGGCCAAGAATGAGGGGTGGGACTAAAAGGGGGGAGGCTGAGAGTTTGGGGTGGGGCTAAAGGTGGGTGGGGTCACAGGTCGTGGTTGGGGGTAATTTGTGGGTGGGGCTGTGGTTTGTGGGTGTGGCTGAGTGTGGGTGTGGCCCTGGCTTGTGGGTGGGGTGAATAATTAGAATTAGGAGTGGTGGGGGTGAATAATTAGGGGTGGTGCTAATGGTGGGTGGGGCCGAGAGCTTGGGGTGGGGCCAAAAGTGGGTGGGGCCATTTGTAGGTGGGGCTAAAGCTTGTGGGAGCGACCAACACAGGTGTGGGCGTGGCCAGACCTGACCCCACCCACCCACCCCCTGCCCCTTTCTCCCCCCCTTCAGCTGCGCCTTCGTCACCTACGAGAAGATGGAATCGGCCGACCAGGCCATCGCCGAGGTTTGAGGGCTTTGGGGGTGGCCTGGGGGGGTCTCTGGGGGTCTCTGGGGGTCCCTGTGCTCGCCCTGACCCCCCCGTGCCCCCCCCAGCTGAACGGGGCCGTGGTGCAGGACGTGCAGCTCAAGGTCAGCATCGCCCGCAAGCAGCCCCTGCTCGACGCCGCCACCGGGAAGTCGCTCTGGGGGTCCCTGGGTGAGTCTGGGGGGCGGCCCGGGGGTCCCTGGGGCACTCAGGGGGTCCCTGGGGTGCTCGGGGGGTCCCACAACATCCCTGACTCCCCTTTTATCCCCCCCCAGCGGTGAAGAACAGCGCCAAGGGCTCCCACCGCGACAAGCGCTCGCAGGTCGTGTACAACGAGGACCT
>NW_020918944.1:0-723 GCF_003984885.1 Neopelma chrysocephalum | reverse complement strand
AAAGTTAAAGTCTAAACTTCAACATGTCAAGAATGCAACTTGTAAAAACTATGTAATACCAAACAGCTTTACAAATTAAAAACCAACAAAAACCCCCACAGAATCACAGAATGGTCTTGGGCAGGAAGAGACTTTAAAGATCATCTAGTGCCAACCCTCCTGCCTCTTCCACTAAACCAGGTTCCTTGGAGCCACATCCAACCTGGCCTTGAATATTTCCAGGGATGGGGCATCCAGAACTTTCCTGGGCAACCTGTGTCAGAGCCTCACAGGGAAGAATTTCTTCCTAGTATTTAATCTAAACCTTCCCTCTGTCAGTTTGAAACCATTCCCCCTTGTCATCACTTGTCCTGTCATTACACGGCACTACTTGTAACTGGTCCCTCTCCATCTTTCCTGTTGGTTCCCTTCAGGCACTGGAAGGCCACAATCAGGTCTCTGCTGTGAGTGCACATCGATGGCTCATGTCCAGCCTCTCACCCACCAGCATCCCCAAGTCCTTCTCCAGAGGGCTGCTCTTGATCCATTCATCCCCCAGCCTGGATTGATACCGGGCATTGCCCCGATCCAGGTGCAGCACCTTGCACTTGGTTTTGTTAAACCTCATGAGGTTCACATGGGCCCACTTCTAGAGCTTATGCAGGTCCCTCTGGATGGCATTCCATCCTTTTGGAGTATCAAGTGCACCACTCAGCTTGGTGTCATCTGCAAATCTACTGAGGG
>NW_020918943.1:0-8241 GCF_003984885.1 Neopelma chrysocephalum | reverse complement strand
AGCCCGCGCCGCTGCTCGGAGAGGAGGAACCTGCCCGCCCCCAGCAGTCGGACCCCGCCCCTCTCCCGGTGAGTTCCTTTGAAGCCGAGTGTTTCGGCGACGTTTCCCTCTGCTTCTCCCTTGCTCTTTCACCCCGTGATCTGTGTTACAGGTAGGGAGGAGGTGGACGTGGTTTCATTGCCCAGGTTTACACGTGGAGGAGGCAGAAGCAGAGAATCTTCTTCTTACTGGAGGTTCATCTATAGTTGTTATTACGTCATTTCTGTGTTTTGTGCTGTTCTCTGGCACAATTTTTCCTAGGGGACTGTTTGCCCTTTGCCTTTAGAATCTTGTTATTTTTTCTTTGAAGTGCAGGTGGCAAACCTGTTTGCATATTATGAGGGTAAAAAAAAGTGTGCGTTTTGAGGGGTTTCTGTCTCTTTGCATTATCACACAATGTGAGTTTCTTTCTTACTGGGGAAAGTAATTATTGGGAGCTTTGCTATTGTCCTTCTCTTGGTTTGCAGGTTGATATAATCTATTTCACTAATAGCTTAAAGATGTACTGGTTATAAATACCACAATGACAGCTTTGGGAGGAGCAAAAGCATTGTTAGTTCCCTACTCAATACCTGTGCTGGAACCTTGAAGAGTATGTTCTGACTACTTCATTTCCGCAGGTGTTAACTTTTTGCCTTGCTCATTGTGAGGATCGAACTGTGGGCCTTTATATCTGATAGTATCTCCTCAGCTCTGTTGAGCTTGTTGCTGAGTTGCTCTGGGACTGAAGAAGGATGGTTGTGTCTTTGAGCTGATACTTTGATGGCAGGGGTTTTATAATGCTTATGGACTTGAGAACATATTACACTTCTTAGAGTAGTGATGAGCAAAGAAATCTCTTTCTTGCATTAATATTTTGACCTTCATTCTTCCCTAGGGAGAAACTGTGCATGCAACTTTGTCTCAGTGATGCCTGTTTGCAAATGCATCTTTTTTGTTGTGTAATGTCTGGACAAGGTGAAAAAGTTGTGGGTTCATCAGTTTGCTTTCCTGTTGCACACTGTTTACAGAGGCTGGTTGTTAAATTCTTCTTTGCTTGTTGTGATGAGGTAAAGGTGGGCCCGTGTGTGTCTGAAAATGTCACTAGAATCAGTGCTTTTGTTTGCCACATACTCAGGATGTAAAGTCAGTGCAAGATCAGCCAGAGACTGGCCTAAAGCAGGGACAGAGGGAGTTGTATGATCCACCTGTGTGGGTGTGTTATCATGTTGGCAAGTGCCAAGGCCTGTGCCACTCACACCCGGTACCTGCATCCAGGAAGGAGAGGACAATCCTGTGATGACTTTGTCTGCAAGCAATACCCATGGAAGTGCAAACATGCTTCAGAGATTCTGTGTCTAAGAGCTGCTGCATGAAACATCATTTTTCCATCTATATTTCCTTGTATGACTGTGATGCAGAGTTCCATGGTGGTTGTACTAAGCTTTTCCCAGCCTTGACCAACCTGCAGATGTTATTAAATGCTCTTGCTCATATAAAGTATCTGCCAAGGTTATGTCCTGCAGGCAGACCCCACCTCTCTCCCGGTGAGTTCCTTTTACCAGTCCTTCTCCTCGATGCTTCTCTCTTCTTCTTTCCAGCCCTTTTTCCATCCTGATCTGTGTCCTTTGTAGCGGGTTTTGCTGACAAGGAAGGCAAAGCTTCGTTCATTGACGTACTGAGTGCTAGTGCTTCTTGCTGCACGGTGATGGACGTAGGTGGGATGGGCTTTTAGCCTTAGAAGATGTGGAAGAGGCAGAAGTGCGACTGAAAGTTCGCTAGAGTAGGGATTTATATATTTATGATGTCATTACTGTGTTATATGCTTTTCACTGACTCAGTCTCTCCTGAGGCATACAGCTCTTTCAGAACCTCGATGTTTCATCTCTTCATGCAGAGGTGTAAAGATACCTGTGAGAAGACCATGACGTGGTCCTAGTGGCTGCTTGATTAGAATTGCTTGCAAATTATTTGTGTCTAAGAGCACCATGCAAGTTTCGAGGGGCTGAAGTTGAGACTCTTGTTTGTGAGTGTCTGTTGAAGGACACAAGGGAATATTTTTCTCCCTTCCCAGTTTAGTGCCCATCTGTAGTATCATGCACTTCCCAAAGATGTTTGGCTAGAAGATGTTATTCCAGCAGTATGGGTTCCTGGGGTGGTTCCTCCCATGTGTTTGCAGGTCGACGTTATTTCTCAGGCAACAGCCTAATTATGAGAAATGCCATGATGGAAGCTTTGGAAAGAGCAAACTTCCTGTTTGTCATGCACTAAATACCTAACCCTAAGTACCATAACCTAAAAGAGTATATTATGATCCTTCCCCCACTCCCCTCGCAGGTGTTAACTTCTTGCTTTGCTCGTTATGATGATCTAACTTGTACCTGGTCACATCTTTTACATTCACCTGACTATTATGCTTTTCATGTTCACAACTTTAAAAGAAAAGACTTTCAGAGACACGTTTCCTTACAATTTTATGGAAGAAAATGCCTCACTTCTCACATACACACGACAAGAATGTAAATTTTATCCATGGTAAGGAGAAGCTGTCTGTGCAGCTTTCTTTTGGGTGGACTTTATCGGGCAGTTAGGAAGATCTATGATAATCCTATGAGCTGTGAAGGGTTTGAGGAGGCTCTTGGGGGGGCTGTGTATGAGGACATACTGGTGGAGACGAGGTTTTTCCAATTCCTAAGCTTCACTGATGACTACATAATATTAATGTAAAGGTGTTGTATTTTTGAATATCACACTGCTCAGACTGCACCTGGACAAGGTGTGGGTTCGTGAGTTTGCTTTCATGTTGCATGTTATTGGGCATCAATGTGCAGCTTATGTCAAAGTTTGAGAGCCATGTATCTCCAGCTGCCTTTGTGCTGAAGAAGGATGATGGTGTCTGAGTTGATACCTTGACGACTGGATTTTAATTGGAGCAGTATATTGCTTATGCTCTTGGGTGTATTTTACCTTTCTTCAGTGTAGCATGTTGAGCAGGGAAATCTCTTTTCATTCATCTGTGTTGTGATCCTTGTTCTCAGACTAGGATAAATTGTCTGTGCAACTTTTCTTTCATTGGTGTCTGTCTACAAAGTCAGCTTCCCTGTTGCATAGTGTTTGGACAGGGTGAAAAATTCTGTCTGTCCTGAGACAGGGCTGGTAAAAAAGCTTAGTATAGTTAGAAATGTCTTAAAGATGCAAAAATGGTGTAAAAGTTCCATTTTTCCTAATTTTCATATGAGGCCCACAGTCATGGTTCCATGCATTTCCCCTCTTTTCTTGTCCAAAGAAATTACACTGAGGAACTGTGGATGTGGTCCTTGGTGTGAACTCCTGTGTGAATGTTCCGTGGACTTTTTACCAAGTAGAGACCCTTCTTGTGTACCCACTACTGTTCAAATTATCTGAAATGTCAGGCTATTGGATCTTGCAGAGAAACATACCTCCACTTCCTGGTAAAGGTACGTGGCCTGATCATGGGGCTCATTACAAGTGTTTTGTCTTAGCAACTGGTGTTTTGTTCTTGCACATTATGTCAGAGAACACCATGAAAGTTGTGAAGGGTTGGAGAAGAGAGTCTCTACTCTGAGTGCCTGTGGCTATGGTGGACTTTTTACCAACTAGATATCCTTCTTTTTTTATCTACTACATTTGATGTAATCTGAAATGTTAGGTAAGGTACCTTCAGTTTTGCCATACTTGTCACGAAGGCCTAAAGCTGGGCCTCATTTTAGCTGGTAACTGTTAAAACATTAAAAGTTCTCCAATAAGTGTTTTGCTGGGGGATGGTCTCCATCCATAACTTCAGTAAGTGTTCAGCTGCCAAGACAAAGGCTTTCATAAACTTTTATTTTCCTCAAATATCACTGAATTACATGCGCTTTCTCCTGAGGCTGACACACAGTCAAAATACTGGACAATCATCCATGGTGGAAACAAAGGCTGTGAATGCAGAACGATGAGGGTGAGAGGCTGACTTTGAACCAGGAAAATAGGTGAGACAGAAAATAGGTGGGGTTTGCTGAGAAATTGTTTGACTTCATGCCTGGTACCAAGGCCAATGCCATTTCTGCTCTGATCTTCCTTTCCCTGTCCTGAAAGACAATGACAGTCCTGCAGTAATAAAGTATTTCCATAATTACTGTGCATGCAGAACCATGATGCATGTGTAGAACAGCTTATAATTCCTGTGTGAAGCCTCCTTTACCCACTTGTATCTGTCTGGAATGCTGCAGTTTAGAGTTCCTCTGTATTTGTATTACTTTGTAGCTGTAATTACAGTTTCTTTCAAGCCGTTGTTTTCTGGAAGGTCATGGCTCTTTTTTCTCCATTTCTGCTAAATACTTTTGCATTTGAAAGTGTGACTGTGCTTTTGCAGCAAATCCTTGCTTCAAACTCCTCAGAAAGAATTTTGTGTGTGAGGAAAAACAAAGGAGAAGAAAAAAGAGAATCTACTGTAATTTCTGAAAAGACTGAACTTGAGAAATAGGCCCATAATAAGGTGTTTTCAATTGCAGCTTCATATCTGTGTAATGTGTGCATGCTACAGTAAGACTTTTAGGGTCACACTTACAGCTTGACACCTCAGTGACTTCCAGGTCCTCTCATGGAGGAATTTCCATACCCACAGAGAAGACTGAGAAGACTCTGTGTCAAACCTCCTTTTTCTAATGCTCTTCCTTGCCTTGCTTGTCTGATTTATATTCTTGATTTCCTTTTCTTGATGTCCTATGTATGTAGGTTTACTTGTAATTATCACCATAGCTTCCTTTAGCAGCTCATAGTTGCCTCTTACTCATGCTACAGAAGGTGTGAAAGGCAGGAGGTGTGAGAGTGTCTTTGTGTTCAGTTTTTGTTGAGAGGAATAGGTGTAAGTATAACCTTAGTAGAAGCAGAACAGTGCATGTGATAAAGAGAAGAGTAGATTCCCCCTACACCATTGGTTTAATGAGCCATTCTGGACTGGATGACCACTCCTTTTTTATGTTGGACTTTTATCACTTGTGTGCTTTAGAATCCTTCCATTTCTTCTCAGAATGATGGTGAGCAGATAAATGTACCACCCTTCTAGGTGTAATTATAGTGCTTTATCCTCTCATGGTATATTCTTGCCAGTTTTGAGAAGGTCAGAAGCAAACTGCTGGTTGTGTGGGGTTGGAGAGAAGACAGGGGAGCTCTAGGAGGTGGAACTGTAGAAGAACAGATGGTCATTTCTTTGCCTGTCATAGTTAACACAGCTTGTACCTGATGGAGGACCATGCCTTTGAGTTGATTCTGCTCAATAAGTTTGTCCTAAGAAATATTATTCCACCTGATCCATAAAGGACAATAAAAGTTTTCTATATGTAATTATCAGTAAAAGGAGGGCTAAGGAGGATGTCCATCTTTGTTGGGTGTGAAGGGTAAGTGTAGTGACAAAGACTGAGGAAAAGGCTGAGGTACTTAATGCCTTCTTTGCCCCAGAATGTGATAGGAAGATCGGTTGTTCTCCAGGTACTCAATGCCCTGAGCTGGGAGATGGAGATGAGGAGCAGAATGAAGTCATCATAATGCAAGGAAAATCCAAGTTTGCAGCAACTTGCTATACCACTTAGTCACACAGAGATCCATGAAGCCAGGTGAGATTCACCCAAGGGTTCTGAGGGAGCTGGTGGAAGAGCTCACTGAGTCACTTTTCATCACTGACCATCAGTCCTGGCTAACTGGAGAGCTCTGAGCTGACCAGAGATTTAGCAAATGTGATGGCCAGAAGGAGACTCTGGGCAACTACAGGCCTGTCAGCCTGACCTTGGCGCTGTGGAAGATTATGGAGCAGATCATCTGAAGTGCCATCATGTGGCATCTACAGGACAACCAGGTGATCTGTCCCAGTCAGCAGGGCTGTATGAAAGGCAGGTCCTATTTAACTAACCTGATCTCCTTCTATGACAAGGTGACCTACTTGGTGGAAAGGGTGTGGATTTTGTCTATCTGATCTTTAGTAAAGCCTTAGCCACCTTTTCCCAAAGCATTCTCCTGGAGAAACTGGCTGCTCTGGTTTTTGATGGGTGTACTCTTTGATGGGTAAAAACCTGGCTGGATCACTGGGCCCAAACTTTGGTGGTGAAAAGACTCAAATCCATTTGGCATCCTCTCATGAGAAGTTTTTGCCAATTATGAGAGTCAGACGCAAATTTGCAAACTGTGTGTGGTTTGAGAGAGATGCCAATGATGACGAATGGGTAAATGGCTTTTAGTTCATGTGTGAAAATTCTTTTCTCCATCTATATCTCTCTGTAATTTTTGGTGTGAGAGTTTTATAAAAGTAGTAGTTACATTTTCCCACCCTTCTTCTTCCTCCAGGCTGTGTTTCCTGGAAGGCTGTAGTTCATGTGTACCATCTGCAGTCTGTTGTTTTACATTTTTTACTCTGAGGGTTGTTTTGCACTAATACTGAAGTTGTTTTGAAACAACATAAAGAGAGAATGTTTTGTGTGAAGAAAATGAAACAGAAGCTAAAACTGAGGCTTTCCAAAGTCCTTCTATTCAGATAAAGGCCTTTGATAAGGCATTTGCACTTATAACTTCCTATTCATAGGAGATGAACAGGCCACAAAGTAGAAAATTTCTCAAGGACTGGTGCATTTCCAGAAATGAATCTCTTAAAATGTAGCCCAAAATAAAGACTTTAGGGCCTCATTTGTGAGTTCAGAACTTAGTGGCTTGCAGGTGGAGAGTGGCTTTAGAAGATTATTTTTCAAGGCAGAGTTGTGGCAAAGCACTTTTATATCTACCTAATTTCAACCAGTAAAAGCTTTTGGTTTTGTTTATTAAGAATCAGAAATGAGTGAGAGATTTGAGCTACCCATTGCTGACTCCAAGTGCATAACAAACATAGACAAGATCAAGGAACATTATTGCATATCAGCAGTCATCTCTGATCTCCCTCTGGCAAGCTCCAGAACATGGTAGAGACTGTACAGCTCTGCTGGCCAATTCCAACTACCAGAGGATTGTTCTTATGTCTTTGAGGACTGCACATCTATGTGCCCCTCTGTGTGATTTCCTACATTGTGCAGGCCCAAATGTGTCTGATAGTGTCTAGAAGTGAACAACCAGCCCCATGTGGGCCTGTGGGAAGTATTTGGTTTGGCTTCTTTGCTTTATTAAGTGCCAAAAAGTGATGTTGTTCTGATAAAAGGAAGATCTGAAGCTTGGTAAAATAATTCAATTCAGTCAAGAGAGACTTAGTAGCCCCTTGAAATCACTGCAGCTTGCCTAGCTTATACCTTGAGGCTTCAGTGAGTTTCCAAGTGCTCTGGGCATGAATGTTGAAGGCAGAGTTGTGGAAAAACAACTGAAAACCACAGCACAGAAGTCCTTGTCCAAGTGAGGTCAGAAGAAAGATTTAGGTTTGTGTATGAATCGTCAGAAATCGTTGAAAGGCATTCAGCTGCTCATGCTGTTCTTAGATGGACTTTTGCTTAGGAGATCCCCAAATCAAGGAGACAGAAATGTGACATTGATTTTTATAGCAGGCCTTGGAGTTCTCAGGTTCCACCAAGAAAATGGAAGGTTTCTCTACATGGAAGAGAAGTCAATGTCTGGGTGTCGACTTTTTTTTTTCCTGCCTGGTATGTACAGTGACATCGGTCAGGACATGGGCAGGAGGATGAAACATCATCAAAGGCAGAAAAGATTCACAGGTTTGGCATGAAATGATAGAGTTTGGAAAAGCAGGAAGAGCAGATATTGGATATTCCAGGATTTCCTTCTGCCTTTCTCTTGCCCTCTGAAATAGGCACAGGACTTTAGACAAACTGACATGCCTTAACTGCACTGGAAGTGAACACTCTACTTCTGGATCTACACAGTGTTTAGAGCCCACTGATTTCCTTTTCTCACAGGTGCTGGGAAAACCAGTGATACACAATCTCTAAACCATCTGAGCACTGATATTTTCAGATTTTTTTCGTCAGTTCTCTGACTGTTCCTAAGGGAACACACTTATTGCTCTGCCAGACATATTTCTTTATTAGTTTTTGTGCCAGCTAAGGCTTCAAGATGTAAAAATCTGTGGTGAAGCATAATATTTTAACAGTGTGGTAGCTAACAGCCACGCCACCCCTTTGCGGTCTGAGACTACTGCTGTTACTAAAATCCTCAGGTTTCATGCTAAACATTAGGCAAGAGCTTCTGCGCTTGCTGATAATAACAGAACAGACACCCCAGCGCCGGTGCAGCCCC
>NW_020918942.1:3277-6197 GCF_003984885.1 Neopelma chrysocephalum | reverse complement strand
GGGGGGGACAAGGAGGGGACAATAGGGGGGGACAAAGGGGGGGACAATGGGGGGAGAGTGAGGGGACAAGGGGGGACAGAGAGGGGGACAGGGAGGGGACAATGGGGGACAACTGGGGGGACAAGGAGGGCAACACCCCCACCTGTGGGACAGCCCCACCCCCGATGTCACCTGCACCCCGTGTCACCTGCCCTGGGTGTCACCCCCATCCTGTGTCACCCCCATCCCGTGTCACCTGCCCTGGGTGTCACCTGCCCTGGGTGTCACCCTCATCCTGTGTCACCTGACCCAGGTGTCACCCCCACACCCTGTGACACTCTCACACCTGGTGTCACCCCCGTCCCATGTCACCCGCCCTGGGTGTCACCTGCCTTGGGTGTCACCCCCACACCCTTTGTCACCCTCACACCTGGTGTCACCCCCGTCCCGTGTCACCCGCCCTGGGTGTCACCTGCACCAATTGTCACCCCCCTCCTGTGTCACCTGCCCTGGGTGTCACCCACACCCTGCGTCACCCACACCCTGTGTCACCCTCACACCCTGTGTCACCTGCCCTGGGTTTCACCCCCGTCCCGTGTCACCCGCCCTGGGTGTCACCTGCCCTGGGTGTCACCCCCACACCCTGTGACACCCTCACACCCTATGTCACCCCCGTCCTGTGTCACCTGCATTGGGTGTCACCTGTCTGGGATGTCCCCGCCCCCGGGTGTCCCCGCCCCCGGGTGTCCCCGCCCCCCGTGTCCCCTGGCGCCGGGTCAGGCCCCGCCCTAATCCCCCCCTCCCCCCCGGAGCTATTTTGGGCCACTCCATCCCCCAACACGTCACACGCGACACGTGACACGTGACACACGTGTGCCGGGGACACCTCACATGTTAAATGTCACCTGCACATATCAAATGTCACCTGGACATGTGAAATGTCACCTGTACAAGGCAAACGTCACCTGGACATGGCAAATGTCACCTGGACATGGCAAAAGTCACCTGTAGGTGCAAAATGTCACCTGTACACGTCAAATATCACCTGTACAGGTCACTTGTCACCTGGACATGGCAAATGTCACCTGGACATGGCAAATGTCACCTGGACATGTCAAGCATCACCTGTAGGTGTCAAATGTCACCTGGACATGTGAAATGTCACCTGTAGGTGTCAAATGTCACCTGTACATGTCACATGTCACCTGCACATGTTAAATAACACCTGTACAGGTCAAATGTCACTTGTACAGGTCAAATGTCACCTGTACGTGTCCAATGTCACTTGTACATGTCAAATGTCACCTGTAGGTGTCAAACGTCACCTGTACAAGTCAGATGTCACCTGGACATGTTAAATGCCACCTGTACAGGTCAAATGTCACCTGTACACGTCAAATGTCACCTGGACATGTCACATGTCACCTGTACAGGTCAAATGTCACCTGTACAGGTCAAATGTCACCTGGACATGTAAAATATCACCTGTACAGGTCAAATGTCACCTGTACGTGGGAAATGTCACCTGTACGTGGGAAATGTCACCTGTACAGGTCAAATGTCACCTGAACATGTCAAATGTCACCTGTACAGGTCAAATGTCACCTGTACAGGTCAAATGTCCCCTGGACATGTCAAATGTCACCTGGACACGTCAAACGTCATCTGTACAGGTCAAATGTCACCTGTACATGGCAAATGTCACCTGTACAGGTCAAATGTCACCTGGACATGTAAAATATCACCTGTACAGGTCAAATGTCACCTGTACGTGGGAAATGTCACCTGTAGGTGTCAAATGTCACCTGTAGGTGTCAAATGACACCTGTAGGTGTCAAATGTTACCTGTACATGTTAAATGTCACCTGTACATGGGAAATGTCACCTGTACATGGGAAATGTCACCTGCACGTGTGAAATGTCACCTGTACAGGTCAAATGTCACCTGTAGGTGTTAAATGTCACCTGTACATGTCAAATGTCACCTGTTTGTGTCCCACGTCACCCGCACAAGTCACACGTCACTGCGGGGACCCCAAGACCCTTCCAGTTGCACCCCAAGAGCCCCAGATGGGACCCCAATTCCCCCACAGGTGACTCAGGTGGCCGGGGGACCCCAATATCTCATGGGGGACCCCAATATTCCATGGGGGACCCCAAGAGTCCCATAGGGGAACCCCAAGACCCCCTCAGGTAACTCAGGTGTCCAGGGGACCCCAATATCCCATGAGGGACCCCAATATTCCATGGGGACTCCAAGACCCCAATATGGGACCCCAAGACCTCCATAGGGGACCCCAATACTCCATGGGGACACCAAGACCCCCATAAGGGACCCCAATATCCCATAAATGACCCCAATATTCAATGGGGGACCCCAAGACCCCCACAGGGGACCCCAAGACCCCCATAGGGGACCCCAATATCCCATAAATGACCCCAATATTCAATGGGGGACTCCAAGACCCCACCAGGGGACCCCAAGACCCTCATAAGGGACCCCAATATTCCAGGGGGGACCCCAATATACAATGGGGGACCCCGATACCCCACAGGGGACCCCGATACTCCCATAAGTGACCCCGATATCCCATGAGGGACCCCAATATTCCATGAGGGACCCCAATATACAATGGGGGACCCCAATACCCCACAGGGGACCCCAATATTCCAGGGGGGACCCGAAGACCCCCATAGAGGACCCCAATATTCCATGGGGGACCCCAATGTTCTATGGGGGACCCCAAGACCCCCACGGGGGACCCCAATACTCCCATAAATGACCCCAACATTCCATAGGGGACCCCAATTCCCCTATAGGGGCCCCATGTGTCTGGGGGGGGGTCCCAGGCCTTGAGGGGGAAGGGGGGGTCCCAGGAACATGGGGGGGGTCCCAGGACCCCTTGGGGGGGTCCCAGTTGTCTGGGGGGGTCCCAGGAGG
>NW_020918942.1:822-3177 GCF_003984885.1 Neopelma chrysocephalum | reverse complement strand
CCCCCAAGGCCTGGGACTCCCCCCCAAACACGTGGGGCCCCTATAGGGGAATTGGGGTCCCCTATGGAATGTTGGGGTCATTTATGGGAGTATTGGGGTGCCCTGTTGGGTATTGGGGTCCCTTATGGGAGTATTGGGGTCCCCCATGGAATTTTGGAGTCACTTATGGGGGTATTGGGGTCCCCCGTGGGGTCTTGGGGTCCCGTATGGGGGTATGGGGGTCGCCCCTGGAATACTGGGGTCCCCTGTGGGGTATTGGGGTCCCCCCTGGAATATTGGGGTCCCCCATTGTATATTGGGGTCCCTCATGGAATATTGGGGTCCCTCATGGAATATTGGGGTCACTTATGGGAGTATCGGGGTCCCCTGTGGGGTATCGGGGTCCCCCATTGTATATTGGGGTCCCCCCTGGAATATTGGGGTCCCCTATGGGGGTCTTGGGGTCCCATATTGGGATACTGGGGTCCCTCATGGGCTATTGGGGCCCCTCATGGAACATCGGGGTCTCCTATGGGGGTCTTGGGGTCCCCTGTGGGGTATTGGGGTCCCTCATGAAATATTGGGGTCACTTATGGGAGTTTTGGGGTCCCCTGTGGGCTATTGGGGTCCCCTGTGGGGTATTGGGGTCACTTATGGGGTCTTGGCATCCCATATTGGGGGTCTTGGGGTCCCCCACTGTATATTGGGGTCCCTCATGGAATATTGGGGTCCCTTATGGGGGTCTTCGGGTCCCCCCTGGAATATTGGGGTCCCTCACGGAATATTGGGGTCCTTCATGGAATATTGGGGTCCCTCACAGGATATTGAGGTCCCCCGGACACCTGAGTTACCTGTGGGGGTCCCTTATGTGGGTCTTGGGGTCCCCCATGGAATATTGGGGCCCCCATGGAATATTGGGGTCTCCCAGACACCTGAGTTACCTGTGGGGGTCTTGGGGGTCCCCTATGGAATATTGGGGTCCCATATAGGGGTATTGACGCGTGACACATACAGGTGACATTTGACACCTACAATTGACATTTGACATGTACAGGTGACATCTGATGTGTCCAGGTGACATTTGACACCTACAGGTGACAAGTGACACGTACAGGTGACAAGTGACGCATACAGCTGACATTTGACATGTCCAGGTGACATCTGACATGTACAGGTGACATTTGACACCTACAGGGGACATTTAACATGTCCAGGTGACATTTGACACCTACAGGTGACATTGGACACCTACAGGTGACATTTGGCATGTCCAGGGGACATTTGACACCTACAGGTGACATTTGACCTGTACAGGTGACATTTGACACGTACAGGTGACATTTCAGATATACAGGTGACATTTGACACATCCAGGTGACATCTGACATGTACAGGTGACATTTGACCTGTACAGGTGACGTTTGCTTTGTACAGGTGACATTTGACATGTATGGGTGACATTTAACATGTATGGGTGACACTTGGCATGTACAGGTGACATTTTACTTGTACAGGTGACGTTTGACTCGTGCAGGTGACATTTGACGTGTCCAGGTGACATTTAACATCTACAGGTGACATTTGATGTGTCCAGGTGACATTTAACACCTACAAGTGACATTTGACATGTCCAGGTGACATTTGCCATGTCCAGGTGACATTTGACATGTGCAGGTGACATTTGACATGTCCAGGTGACATTTGACCTGTACAGGTGACAACTGACATGTCCAGGTGACACTTGACATGCCCAGGTGACATCTGACATGTCCAGGTGACATTTGATATGTGCAGGTGACATTTAACATGTGAGGTGTCCCCGGCACACGTGTGTCACGTGTCACGTGTCGCGTGTGACGTGTTGGGGGCTGGAGGAGCCCGAAATAGCCCGGGGGGGAGGGGGGGATTAGGGCGGGGCCTGACCCGCGCCAGGGGACACAGGGGGCGGGGACACCCAGGGGCGGGGACACCCCGGACAGGTGACACCCGGGGCAGGTGACACGGGATGGGGGTGACACGGTGTGAGGGTGTCACAGGGTGTGGCGGTGACACCTGGGGCGGGTGACACAGGAGGGGGGTGACAATTGGTGCAGGTGACACCCAGGGCAGGTGACACAGGACGGGGGTGACACAATGTGAGGGTGTCACAGGGTGTGGGGGTGACACCCAGGGCTGGTGACACCCAGGGCAGGTGACACAGGAGGGGGGTGACAATTGGTGCAGGTGACACCCAGGGCAGGTGACACAGGACAGGGGTGACATGGTGTGAGGGTGACAAAGGGTGTGGAGGTGACACCGAGGGCGGGTGACACCCAGTGCAGGTGACACGGGACGGGGGTGACATGGGGTGTGAGGGTGGCACAGGGTGTGGGGGTG
>NW_020918942.1:0-812 GCF_003984885.1 Neopelma chrysocephalum | reverse complement strand
GTGAGGGTGGCACAGGGTGTGGGGGTGACACCCAGGGCAGGTGACACCCAGGACAGGTGACACGAGACAGAGGTGACACAGTATGAGGGTGTCCCAGGCTGTGGGGGTGACACCCAGGGCATGTGACACAGGACGGGGGTGACACAACGTGAGGGTGTCACAGGGTGTGGGGGTGACACCTAGGGCAGGTGACATGGGAGGGGGGTGACACCCGGTGCAGGTGACACAGGACGGGGAGTGACACGGGATGGGAGTGACACCCACGGCGGGTGACACAGGACAGGGGCAACACAGTGTGAGGGTGACACCAGGTGTGAGGGTGTCCCAGGGTGGGGGGGTGACACCCAGTGCAGGTGACACGGGACGGGGGTGACACAGGACGGGGGTGACAGGGGGTGTGAGGGTGTCACAGGGTGTGGGGGTGACACCCGATGCAGGTGACACCCAGGGCAGGTGACACGGGACGGGGGTGACACACAGTGAGGGTGACACGGGACAGGGATGACACCGGGTGTGAGGGTGTCCCAGGGTGTGGGGGTGACACCCAGAGCAGGTGACACGGGGTGCAGGTGACACCGGGGGCGAGGGTGTCCCACAGGTGGGGGTGTCCCCCTCCTTGTCCCCTTCCTGTCCCCCCCATTGTCCCCCCTTGTCCCCATTTGTCCCCCCCATTGTCCCCCCTTGTCCCCTTCCTGTCCCCCCCATTATCCCCCCATTTGCCCCCCCATTGTCCCCCCCCTTGTCCCCCATTTGTCCCCTCCCTGTCCCCCCTTTAGTCCCCCCCATTGTCTCCCCCTTATCCCCCCCCTTGT
>NW_020918941.1:1027-1350 GCF_003984885.1 Neopelma chrysocephalum | reverse complement strand
CCCCCCCACATGGGGGTCCCAGTGAGACCCCAATGTCAGCAGGACCTGGCCCTGGTGCCACCACCTGTGTGGGTCCTGGTGAGACCCAGACCCAGTGCCCCCATCTAGGGGCATCCCAGTGAGACCCCAACAACATCAGTGGCATCTGATCCCAGCGGGACCTGGCACGGGTGCCCCCACCCACGGGGCTCCCAGTGAGACCCCCAATATCAGCAGGACCCGGCATGGGCGCCCCCACCCTGGGGGTCCCGGTGAGATTCCGGTAGCACCTGATCCCCGTGGGATCCACCCGGGTGTCTCCACCCGCGGGAACCCGCAGCCCG
>NW_020918941.1:0-827 GCF_003984885.1 Neopelma chrysocephalum | reverse complement strand
CCATGGACCCTTGGGGTGTGGGGAGAGCGAGGGCCTGGCCCTGTGGGCGGGCACTTGGCCGTGTGCTGGCTCCTGAAGGAGGACAGGGCAGGAGGCAGAGCCCAGCACTGTGTCTTTCTCGGCACCCAGGCTGCCCATGGGGACTGGGTGCCCACCCTCCTACCCCCTCTTATGTCCCCAGGGTGGCCAAATCCCTCTGCGAACATGTGTGACCCCCATGGCACCGAGAGCAGCAGCATGAGGACCCTCTGGGGTCCTGAGCTCCCACCCACAGCTCCCTCAGCCACACACTCACAGGGGCCAGTGACCCGAGGCCCAGCGCTCCCACCCAGGGAGACCCCAGTGTGGGACCTGGCTCTGGTGCCCCCCCACCTCTGAGCGTCCCAGTCAGACCCCAGTGCCACCCGACCCAGATGGGACAGGCACTGGTGCCCCCACTCACAGGGGTCCCAGTGAAACCCCCACATTGGTGGTACCTGACCCCAGTGGGACCTGGCACGGGTGCCCCCCCACATGGGGGTCCCAGTGAGACCCCAATGTCAGCAGGACCTGGCCCTGGTGCCACCACCTGTGTGGGTCCTGGTGAGACCCAGACCCAGTGCCCCCATCTAGGGGCATCCCAGTGAGACCCCAACAACATCAGTGGCATCTGATCCCAGCGGGACCTGGCACGGGTGCCCCCACCCACGGGGCTCCCAGTGAGACCCCCAATATCAGCAGGACCCGGCATGGGCGCCCCCACCCTGGGGGTCCCGGTGAGATTCCGGTAGCACCTGATCCCCGTGGGATCCACCCGGGTGTCTCCACCCGCGGGAACCCGCAGCCCG
>NW_020918940.1:0-2440 GCF_003984885.1 Neopelma chrysocephalum | reverse complement strand
CACGTTTGGTTTTGCAAAATATTTATTGCAAAATAAAAAGTCGATATGGCAACAGAACTTAAATAAGCGAACGACGGCGTGACACTGGCCGTAAAGCTCTTGCTGTAATTACGAGTCTTTTACAATAATCAATAGTTGACTGTGTCTCCCAGGGCAGCTGCACGGGGATGGCCCGAGTTTCTCTCTGTGTCACTGGCTCCAGCTGCCTGGGGTCTGTGAGAATTGCACCTGTACCTGGCCAGATCCCCCTGCACCAGACAGGAGTCACACAGGAGTACCTTCCATGCTCCCTGAAACCTGCTGGGCTGCACCCCAGCCCCTCCTCCTCTTTTTTCCTTTTAAAGCCGCTGCAGCTGACCCACTGCCCATCCCCTTCCATCAGGTAGCAGGGCATGGAGAAACACTGCTGAAGTACCTACTGCTCCTGCTTTGACTCACAGCTTCTTCTGTGAGAGGTTGCTTGGATTTCTATCCCTTCCCACAGGCAGCCTTGGAGGAGAGACTGTTGGAGCAGCCAGGGATCAGGTAAGGAAAGCTAAAGCCTGATAGAATTAAACCTGGACAGGGACGTCAAGGGCAACAAGCAAAGCCTCTACAGGTACGTCGGTGATAAAAGGGAGAGTAGAGAAAATGTGGGCCCTCTCCAGAAGGAAAGGAGAGAGCTGGTTCCCCAGGACATGGAGAAGGCTGGGATACTCAGTGACATTTGTCTCAACCTTCGTGGCAAGTGCTCCAGCCACAGCACCTGAGCCACAGGAGGCAAAGGCAGGGAGTGGGAGAAGGAAGAACCGCCCACCGTGGGAGAGGATCGGGGTGGAGAAGGTCTAAGGGACCCGAAGGGGCACAAAGTCCATGGGACCTAACGAGATGCACCCATGGGGCCAGAGGGAACTGGCAGAGGAAGTGGCTCAGCCACTATCCATCATATTTGAGAAGTCATGGCAGTCCAGTGAAGTTCTCATGGAGTGCAAAAGGGGAAACACAACCCCCCTTTTTTAAAAAGGGGAATAAGGAAGACCCAGGGAACTACAGGCTGGTAAGTCTCACCTCGGTGCCCAGCAAGAGCATGGAGCAGATCCTCCTGGAAACTATGCTAAGGCACATGGAAAATAAGGAGGTGATTGGTGACAGCCAACATGGCCTTACTAAGGGCAAATCATGAGAACTTGGAGCCCCTTCCAGTGCCTGTAGGTGCTACAAGAGAGCTGGAGAGGGACTTTGGACAAGGGCCTGGAATGACAGGACAAGGCAGAATGGCTTCCCACTGCCAGAGGGAAGGGCTATATGGGATATTGGGAAGAAATTCTTCCCTGTGAGGGTGGGGAGGCCCTGGCACAGGTTGCCCAGAGAAGCTGTGGCTGCCCCATCCCTGGAAGTGTCCAAGGCCAGGCTGTACAGGGCTTGGAGCAACCTGGGCTGGTGGAAGGTGTCCCTGCCCATGGCAGGGGGATTGGAATAGATGATCTTTAAGTCTCTTCCAACCCAAACCCTTCTGTGATACTACAGCCTGTTATCAGAGCTCACCAGTGAGAGCGAATCTGTCCTGCTGCTTAAAGGGCTTTTAGGTGCGCTCCAAACAGGAGCTTCTTAAGCCACACGTCCAATGGAAGCACTCTTTACATAAAATACAATTAAATTATAAAAGGTAACTGTGTGTGTGTGTGTGTAATCTTCCTAAGGCACCCAAGAATTTTTAAAAGAACCTTGTCCCACTCGCGTTACTTACGGGACACTCTCTGTTCCTCTTCTCCCCCAAGCCACAACCGCTGGCTACTCAGGAACCTTAGCGGGCACACGATGACGAGAGTCGAACGGCGTTTAAAAAAAACGGGGAACCGAAAGCAAACCCCCCCCCCGGGGCGAAGCACCAAGCTCGTCACGGGCAGCACATGGAGATGGTCACGTTGATGCCGAGGTTCCCGTTGTCGGCGAAGAGGTGCGCGGTGGCCGCGTCGAAGACCAGGCAGTTGCTGCTGCGGATGGCCACGGACACCCCGTCGTGGATGGAGCAGGGGGAGGCCTCCCAGGTGAGCCGGTGGCAGCTGCCGTGCAGCTCCAGCCTGTACTGGAAGCTCTCCGCCTGCTTCCGGGTGCCGATGAGCAGCACGGTGGCGAAGAACTGCTGGTGGCCCTCGCACTTCTCCTGCTTCTTCAGCACCAGCATGAAGTGGTGGCCGAAGCACGACTGCATCATCACCCAGTCCACCGCCCCCGGCAGGTTGATGTCCGTGGCCAGGAAGATGATGTCCTCCCCCTGGAGGGTGGTGATGCTCTTGTGGGCGTGCATGAGGTGGGACATCACGGCCTCCAGCGAGCCTTCCCAGTCGCAGGAGGTGCCGGGGCACGGGCAGGAGTAGGGGCGGTGCTCGCAGACGGCTTCGTGCTTCGGCTTCTCCGTGTGGTGGAGCGTCAGGGAGCAGCCTGTTGTGGCATACTGGGG
>NW_020918939.1:0-307 GCF_003984885.1 Neopelma chrysocephalum | reverse complement strand
ATCCACTGCCCATGACTTTGTTTTGTTGACATTTCTTGCAGTTTAGAACGGCCCATTAACAGCCAAGGTGATGTGACCCTCTCCTGACACAGAATGCCAGTGATCCATGGAGGGAAAAGAGAAACCCTCCAATGTATGAGGAGGTTAAATAGTACTCTGGGTGCAATTAGTCTTTTAACTTTAATATCATTTTACACTGGAGTCCTGGCCAGGTTAATAAGGGCTACCAGCAACAACTCTAGGAAAAACTCTTGGGTGAGGAAGTAAAAGCAGTCTTACAATCTTTGGGAAAGGAAGAGGAACAAAT
>NW_020918938.1:2189-6545 GCF_003984885.1 Neopelma chrysocephalum | reverse complement strand
CCCTCCTTCCTGCTCCCAACCTGGAGATGGGGGGACCTGCCCCAGATAGGTAAATTTTGGGCGACTTCCCGAAGAACTGGAGGGGAGGGAATTGGCCCAGGAGCTGGAGGAAGTCCAGGGAAGAGGGATGAGGTGTCTGGGAGAACGGAGACTCCGGGAAGGATGAGATTGGAAGTCTTGGGCTGGTTTAACCCCCCCAGGAAAGAGCCTCTGGCAGCCCCAAACCGGGAATGAATCCCAAACGAGGAGGGAAACTGCAGGGAAACCTTGGAATGAGGGATGAAACAGGGGGAAAAGGGCTCTGGATCCATCCAGATCCTCCATGATCCTTCGTGTCCCCAAGCCTCAGGCTCATGGAATCAGGGAATTCCAGGCTGGTTTGGGCGGGAAGGGGCCTTAAAGATGATCCAGTGCCAGGGGCAGGGACACCTTCCCCTATCCCAGGTTGTTCCTAGCCCTGTCCAGCCTGGCCTGGGATAATCCCAGGAATGGGGATTACAAAACCTCTCTGGGCTCCTTTCCTCCATCCCAAGTGAAATCCGTGGAGAACCAAACCCTGGATTGGGGATGGTTCAGAGGACAAAGGTCCTTTTTCCTGGCACTGGGAAAACTCCCCTTTGGTGACCTGTGGGCACTTTGGGAATTCCAGGCCCTCATGTTCCAAGTCTTTCCCCCTTCCCGAGGAGGAGGAGCAGAGGCTGGAGAGGCTCTGGAGCAGGAAATCGCTCCCGGACATGCCAGGCCACCTCATTCCATGAAATCTGCTTCCCATTAAAGAGCAGCCGGAGCTCTGGAGCCCATTAAATGCTACTTTTTCAGTACCAGGCTTTGATTCCAGCTGTTTGTTTTTATGGATGGGGAATAAAAGCGAGGGAAAAAAAAAACGGCCGCTGGGTCGGAGGGTGGAAAAAAAACCCCCCTCAGGATTCCAAACACACCTTCCCTGCTCCTCCAGCCCCCTTTGGAAAAGCCCTCGTGGATGGATCGGCCTCTTCATCACCTCGGTGTGATGGAGAATCCAGACTTCCCGGTTGGAATGGGCCTGATCTGTGCCCTGGGAAATGTGGGGTTTTAAATTCCCTGGGATGGATGGGCTGGAGCGGGGCCGGGAGCAGGGATGGGGATCCTGCATCCCAAAGGCCTCAAAACAGGGATAAACGGGGTGAAACCAACCCAAAGGGTTCAAAGTTCGTTAATTAGGAAGGAATTAGGGTGGGGAGGGGCTGGGATGGAATTCCCAGAGAAACTGTGGCTGCCCCTGGATCCCTGGAAGTGTCCGGGGCCGGGTTGGACGGGGCTTGGAGCAACCTGGGAGAGCAGATTTTGGGATTAAAGAGGATCCATTTGCCCGTGGTGGGAAGGGACCTGTGCCAACCTGGAGTCATGGAATCATGGAATGGGTTGGGAGGCACCTTAAAGCCCACCCAGTGCCACCCCCTGCCACGGGCAGGGACACCTTCCCCTATCCCAGGTTGCTCCAACGTGACCATTTCATTCCCAGAAGGAAATCTCCCTTCAAGGGAAGCAAAGCAAGGGATGGGAATCACTGTTCCAGCTTGTTCCTTCGGGAATAACAGCTCAGTGTCTGTTCCCACCGAATTCCTGCAGGGATTTCTGCCCTGCTCCGAGGGGAGCAGATTTCCCTCCCCTCCCTCCAGCAGGGCCCTTGGAAAAGCGGCTCATCCCTTTTTTTTTCCAGCCTCTGCATCTATTTTTAAGCTTCCCGAGGACGAGACCGGACAAGGAATTGGATCCCAGCTGCGAAGGGAAACCGGGAGAGAAGGTGCCAAGCAGACTTTGGGCTCGGATTTAGGCACCAAATGGGTTCCAGACGAGGAGGGACCCGCCGGGTTCCACAGCTGGGCCTCCAGATGTGCCACCCACCCCCTCCCCCGGGACGCTTCCCGGCCTCTCCGTGCTCCCAGCGCCGGGAGGATCCCGGGATTCGGAGGTGCTGACGTGAGGAGGGGGGGTTGGAGCTCCGGCCTGGCCTCTGGAGAGGTGATATTTTTGGGTGTCGGGAACGTCCCGACAGCTCGTTCCGGGTGAATCAGCGGCGGCTGCTCCCGCCAGGATTCCAGAGGGCTTGGATGGCGTTCCAGAGGTCGGACCAAGGCTGGGAGCAACCTGGGCTGGTGGGATGGAATTCCTGGCTGGGAGGATGGGGAGGCCCTGGCACGGGTTGGGCAGAGAAGCTGTGGCTGTCCCTGGATCCCTGGAAGTGTCCAAGGCCAGGTTGGAGCAACCTGGGCTAGTGGAAGGTGTCCCTGCCCATGGCAGAGGGTGGGATTGGATGGGATTTAAGGTCCCTCCCAACCCAACCCATTCCATGACAATCCCACCCAGGGAGTGATTTTGCCACACTCAGGTGCCTCTGGGATCTCCCAAATGGAAAATGCCCTGGGCAGCCCCACATTCCCAGACCAGAATCCCTACCAGGGTGAAAGCATCACCAGCTTTTGGGTCACGAGGCCTCATGAAAACCAGGAGCTGCTCCAAGCCTGGAATTTCTCCCTGGATCCAGTGGAGAGAAGGAGACCCCAGGGCAGTTTATCCCACAAATGAAACCCTCGACCCCCTGAGGCAGAGCCTTCAAAGGGTCCCTTCTCTGAGCCCAGCAGAGAGGAGACAAGGACCTCAATTTTGGGATTTGAGCACAGGTTTCCCAGAGAAGCTGTGGCTGTCCCTGGATCCCTGGAAGTGTCCAAGGCCAGGTTGGAGCAACCTGGGATAGTGGAAGGTGTCCCTGCCCATGGCAGGGGGTGGGATGGGATGGGATTTCAGGTCCCTCCCGACCCAAACCAGTCTGGGATTCCTTGATTCTTGACTTTCCCAAACTCCATTGCTGGCGGTGCTGGATGATCCCTGTCAATCCACCTCATTCCCTGTCAATTCACCTCATTCCCTGGCTCTGTGGTGTCTTCTCCACGTGGTCCCTCTGGGAACACCCGGGAGCTCTTTGAGGTCTGGATTCCTGCGCCTGGGAGAGCTTTGGCTGAGAATTCCAGGCTGGTTTGGGATGGAAGGGACCTTAAAGCTCATCCAGTTCCACCCAGGGACACCTTCCACTAGCCCAGGTTGCTCCAACCTGGCCTTGGACACTTCCAGGGATCCAGGGGCAGCCACAGCTTCTCTGGGAAATTCATCCCAGCCCCTCCCCACTCTCCCAGCCAGGAATTCCTTCCCAATATCCCATTTAAATCTTTACTTTTCCAGTTTGAAGCCATTCCCTGTGTCCTGTCCCTCCATCCCTTGTCCCCAGTCCCTCTCCAGCTCTCCTGGAGCCCCTTCAGGCCCTGCCAGGGGGTCTCAGCTCTCCCTGGAGCCTTCTCTTCTCCAGAGGAACATTCCCAGCTTTCCCAGCCTGGCTCCAGAGCAGAACAGAACTCCAGCATTTCACAGCTCTTTAATTACTGATTTCATACTAAAATTCAACATTTTGCCCTGTATTTCTGAGGAGATGAATCTCAGGCTGTAGCTGAGGCTCAGTTTGTATTTGCTGAGTAGATGGGGGTGGGAAAACATGAATTAATTCCCTGAAATGTGTCCATTAGCCCCCGAAATCCCACATCCATGGCTGTGTCCCACCTCCTTTAGCCCATCCATCCCCTTGGATCCGGCACCTGGAGCACGTGGAGGAGGAGTTTTATTCACCTCCTTCTTCTGGCCTGGGGTTTGTTGAACAATTCTGCCCCAAATCCTGGGATTTGGGCCGAGGGGAATCTCCCCCTGGAACGGGAATTTCTTATTCCTTTCTGCTCATCCCTGGTCCTGCAGCCCCATTCCCACCCCATCCCTGCTGGGGGGGGGGTTCTCCCTGAGCATTCCCAGGGAGTTTTGTCCTGTTCAGCTTTGCCAGCACAGGTGGGAGGGGAACTCCTCCTAAATTCCCTTTCCTGGGGTTAAAAACCAGCTGAAAGCACGGAATTCCCACCGTCCCTAAACCCCCAGCTGGCCAGGAAGGTCCTCCAGCCTTGATCCATGGGAGGATTGAGGCTCCGGGACCCCCAACCATCCCTCCCACCCCTCCCTGGGCTCTGCAAACGGAGACTTTCACCAGCTCAGCTTTATCCCCCTTGTCCCTGAGGCAGAGTTTAGGCCAGGCCATAAATCCTGATCCCAAACCAGCCCTTAATCCGTGGTAACTTTATCCCACAAATGCCCCCATTGTTCAGCCAGGTGACACCTCTGCTTTCATTTCTGCCTTTAGGGCTGGGTTCACATCCCCTTTTCCATGAGTTTTCCTGGCTAACAGCAGCCAGCAGGATTCCCTCTTTCCCTCCTTCCCAAACCTGCCTCGGCTCCCGTTTGGGAGAATCCCAAAAAGGGGCAGTGACTGAAGGATTTCTGGGAGAA
>NW_020918938.1:0-2179 GCF_003984885.1 Neopelma chrysocephalum | reverse complement strand
CAGTGACTGAAGGATTTCTGGGAGAATCCCAAAAAGGGGCAGTGACTCCAGTCCGGAGGAAACCAGGAAACCAACCCCTCTAATTCTCTCAAGATGCTCCGTGACTTTTCACCTCCTTTCTGACTTCCCAAAATAATCCCAAATTACCGCCTGTGGTCGGGGCGGCTCCAGAGGGCAAAAAACCTGGATGGGGAGCGTTTCATTCCTGCCTTTTCCAGGCAGGAGGAGCAGGAATTTCACCAGGATGGCTCCGAGCCTGCTGGAGTCGCCTCCCCCCTTTTTGAAGGAGCCACATTTGGGATTTGCAAACCCTGTTTTTCCAGTTGTTTTTTTTTTTTCCAGCACCCGGAAAAAAACCCAGGGAATTTTTGTTGCTCTGGGTGACGTCACCCCCCACCCACTCGCTTTTTTTGGGGGGAGTTTTGTTTTATTTTTCAGGCTCCAAAAGCCTGAAAAAGGGTCTTTGTTTCCCAGAGCAGAAAGGGCCATTCCCTAATTTATCCCAGCTCCCGCTTGCTCCGGTCTTTTGGTGGGAAGAAAGATCCATTATTCTCCTCTCTCTTCCATAAATCCCCTCCTTCAGGGTCTGAACCTTCTCAAATCGCTAAAAAATTGGGATTTTGCCCCATTTCCCCCCCTCCCAGTTTGTGTCCCGTGGCTGCTCCTCCACACGGGCGGGATTTTCCCGCTTTTCCTCGAGCTCCCCGGAAATTTGGGATGGGCGATGCAGGGGAAGGAGCTGAGAGCTCCAAAGTGGGATAAAGGAAGGGGAGAACAGCTGGGAAAGGGCTTTTCATGGAATGTCACCATCAAGTGTTGGAGGGAAGGGTAAAAATAAGGAAAGAGGGAGAAATTGGAGGTTTGGATGCTCCAGAAATTCCAATTTTGCCCTTTGGCTCTGGACAAAAAAACCCTTCAGGGCTCTTTTGGCTGCTCTGGAGCTCCAAAGTTGGATAAATCCCTCATCCCAAATCCCTGGAATGTCACAACTAAAGCAGCAAAGAGAAAATATTGTTGACTGTTAATTGTTATTAATGTTATTAATTGTTATTACTTGTTATGAATGGTATTTAATATTAATTTTATTAATGTTATTAATTTTTAAGTGTTATTACTTGTTATGAATGTTATTTAATTAATGTTATTAATTGTTAAGTGTTATATACTTTTATGAATTTTATTTAATATTAATTTTATTAATGTTATTAATTGTTAAGTGTTACTACTTGTTATGAATGTTATTTAATATTAATTTTATTAATGCTATCAATTGTTGTGTTATCACTTGTCGTTAATGTTATTGAATATTAATTTTAATAATGTTATTGATTGTTAAATGTTAATATTCATTATTAATGTTATTTAGTATTAATTTTATTAATGCTATCAATTGTTAAGTGTTATTACTTATTATGAATTTTATTTAATATTATTTTATTAATGTTATTAATTTTAAGTGTTATTACTTGTTATTAATGTTATTGAATATTAATTTTAACAATGATATTAATTGTTGAATGTTAATATTCATTATTAACGTTATTTAGTATTAATTTTATTCATGCTATCAATTGTTACATGTTATTACTTGTCATTAATGTTACCCAATATTAATTTTAATAATGTTATTAATTGTTTAATATTATTAATTTTGAAAAGTTAATAATGGTTATTGATGCTATTGAATATTAAAATTGGCTTTTTCCCAGCTAAAAAATCCAGGATACAATGAGTGTCAATGGCAACAATTTGGAATAATTTGGGGCATCTTTCCTGTCTTTCCATGGATTTTCCAGGGATCCCAAGGAGAGGAGGTGAAACCAGTTTGCTCAGATCACCTGGAGCTTCCTGGATTCCAGCATTCCACAGAATTCCCACATGGCTGGACATTCCCAGGACAGGGAGGTGGAGTCTTCCCTTTGCTCCCAGTCGAGCTTGGTGTTCCTGTCCCTCCCTTCCCTGAAATCCGGGATCAATCGGCCACATGGAACCGGGAATGGGGTTATTTCCAGGCTCACCGGACACGTCCAGTTGGGAATTACAGCAGTTTTCCACTCCTTCCTCTTCCCAAAGCACTGGGAAGATCCAAGCCTGGCTCAGAATCCTCAGGAGTGGGAAAGGGGCTGGGAATCCCTCAGGACACTGATCCATGGAATTGGGATGCATCCCTAGGACACTG
>NW_020918937.1:0-581 GCF_003984885.1 Neopelma chrysocephalum | reverse complement strand
ACCAGTGCCCCCAGTACAGCCCACTGTGTTCCTGTCCCAGGGTGCCGGGTGATCCCTCTTTGGGGGGGGGTTGGAAGGAACCTGAGGCGGGGGGCTGGGGGAGATTTAGGGGAATTTGGGGGGTTGGATGGGGATTTTGGGGGTTTTGGGTTGCTTTGGGTGCATTTGGGGGAGTTAAAATAGGTCTTGGGGCGTCAAAGGGATCTTTGGGGGGAGGGGATTAAAGAGAAAATGGGGGTTAGAGGACTTTTCAGGGGGTTAATGGGGCCGGGGGGGGGCAGAGGAGGAGTAGCACCATGGGCAGGTGAGTTCTGAAACCCCTCTGGTGTCCCCAGTTCCCCCCTTGACACTCCAAGACACCCTGATGTCTCCAATGTCCCCAGGGCCTTCTCATGGTCCCAATTCCCTCCCTGACACCCCCAATTCCACTGTCCCCAAAACCCTCCCCACTGTCCCCAAACCCCATCAATCATGTCCCCAACCCTCCATCTCACCCCAGAAGACCCCCTGGACCCCTGACCACAAAAACGCCAACCCCCCCCCAGAAAGGCCAAGGGCATCTGGGGACACGTTGGGGACAG
>NW_020918936.1:0-2027 GCF_003984885.1 Neopelma chrysocephalum | reverse complement strand
GGTGGAGCAGTTTGAGAGGCATCAGCTACGGATTGTAGAGCTTGGAATGCCATATTTCTAGTGGCAATTAAGTCTTGTTTGGGAATATTTGCCTGATCTGTATTTGCAGAATAAGGACCATCACCAAAAAGCATTTGTATGGTGGTTTGTATAGGTCTACGGGAGGTAGGACTGGTTTCGTGAGCATATTTTCTAATTAAAGCTTTCCATTCATCTAAAAACAAGGTAATTTGTACCTTACTTAATAAGGCTCTCATTATATCTTTTATATCATTTGGAGTGAGTATAAAGGTAGAAAACAAGGATGACAGAATTCCCATAGCATAGGCGGAGTTTAAACCATAAGTAGTCACTGCTTCTTTTGCATCTTTGATAATGGGTATGGCTAAGGGGTCCCAAACAGGGGGTCCGTTGGGGGTGTAGAATACTGGAAATGCCTGCATTAAAGTTAAACCATTAGCATGATTAGCAATACTATTAATACCATTATAATTACTGACATGGTTGGTTCCTGTGGAAGAAAGAAAAGGGTTAGTTGGAGAAACAGAATTGTTAAAATCATTTGGCATATTTGAAAATGGATTATTGGGAGAAAATTCATTAAAGTTGTTTGATGAGTCTGGTTCTGCTGCGTCAGTTGCAGCCAGTTGTACGCTGTAAGAAGTCTGATGTCTGTCCGTGGAGTTGTTCTGAAACTGTTGGCTTGTTTGCTTGTCGGTGCATGCTGTAGAAGGTGGCTGCGAAGAGTTAAAGCTGCAAGGTCGATGTTTGTCTATCGCGGGTGCCGAGCATCTGCAGGGCTGGGGGCTCGGTGACGTCATCTCATCCCGCTCGGCATCCATAGGGAATGTGGAAATTCCGGCCGCTGCTCCGGCGTGGGTGGAGGCTGGAAGGTCTCCACCTCTTTTGTTTGAGCACGCTGGGATGGTGGCTGGAGGCTGTTGCTGCCCTGCCGGGGGCTGCCGGGCCGACGAAATAAAGTTCTGTGTCTCTGGATAAATACTTAAAGCGCAGTTGTTAGTCGGGTGAGGAAGCCCCGGGTGCGGGAACGGCAGGACGGGCTCTCCCGGTGCCAGAGGAGGTGGAGGGGGGTTGCGGGCAGGGACCTCGTTAGAGCTGGCTGCGAGCGGCTTTTCTTTCCCTCCCTCCACCGGCGGCTGCAGCAGAGGAGCCCGGGCCAGGGGTGCCGATCTGTGTCCGACCTGCACAGGAGACTGAGGCTGGCCAATTCCAAAGCCTCCTGCCGTATCGGGGACCGGCTCGGCGGCCCCGCCATGTGCTGACCGCGATGGGGGGGGTGGAGGGGGAACGCCAGCCCAGGGGTGCCGGTTGGAATTTCAGTGTCCTTCTTCCCCCGCCTCCCTCAGCAAATGTATTTTCCCCGCCTCTGTCGCACTCACGAGGGAAGCCGCGTTGTTTCCGCGTTGGGGCTCAGCATCTTTTTGTTGTATTTCGAGAATTGCTAAGATATGGGTCCACGCGATGTTAGCATGTACTGCTGCTTCATCATTGGAATTTGCAGCCATCCAGATCTGTCTACCTAACAAGTCCCAATCTTTGGTAGTGAGGCAAAACGGAAGTTTGAAAGCATTTTTTGCCATAACTTTTGAAAGGCATTTTAAGGCTTTTCTGTTAGTAGATTTGCCGTTATAAGTCAATAAATTCTTCAAATACTTATAGTTCTCTCTTTCGGTCTTAGTAAGGCATATACCCATGTTTTTATTTTTTTTTTTTTATATTTTTTTTTTATATAAGGGAATATTCCGGGTCTGCTCCTTACCTGATGGCCTCAGGAAGGTTGAAGTATTCGAAACAGGCTGCTCTCTTGCGGTGATGTAGCCTGCCAATACTTTTACGCTTAGACGCCGGTCCACCGCCGGACACAGGAATCGCCCCTTCCTGTGCTTTGAAGCTGATTAAATCTTCATAGAAGAGCTAAAACAGCCGTTGCCTCACCAGGGCACCATTTAACGGTGGATTTTTGGGATGGGGGGAGATCCTTCAGGCCTCGTTTCAGTCCATAACCT
>NW_020918935.1:263-726 GCF_003984885.1 Neopelma chrysocephalum | reverse complement strand
GGGGTCTGTGATCCCCGCAGGTGACAAGGTGCTACTTCGAGGGGGGGTACCTGGACACCCCCGTGTACCTGCTGGGGGACCTGGGCTGTGACCACGCCCTGCCCGGCCCCGCCATCGTCATCGACACCAACAGGTGGGGCCTGACGGGGTTTTGGGGGGGCCCCTGGGGGGGACCCCGGGGGTCCTAAAGAGGGGGGGGACACTCTGGGGGAACAGCGGGGGGAGTGGGAACCTGGGGGAACCCTGGTGGGATTTGAGGAGGTCAGAGGACCCCGGGGAGCTGGTGGGACTCAGGGGGGGATGGCAGAGACCCCAAGAAGCTGTTGGAGGCTTTGGGGGGGTTGGTGGGGACCCCAAAAAGCCTTGGGGAGATTGTGGGGACCCCAGAGACGTGGGGGGAGAGCCCATGGAGCCAGGGGGACCCCACAAAGCCAGCAGAGACCTCGGGGAGGTTGTGGGGACC
>NW_020918935.1:0-163 GCF_003984885.1 Neopelma chrysocephalum | reverse complement strand
GGGGTCTGTGATCCCCGCAGGTGACAAGGTGCTACTTCGAGGGGGGGTACCTGGACACCCCCGTGTACCTGCTGGGGGACCTGGGCTGTGACCACGCCCTGCCCGGCCCCGCCATCGTCATCGACACCAACAGGTGGGGCCTGACGGGGTTTTGGGGGGGCCC
>NW_020918934.1:653-1086 GCF_003984885.1 Neopelma chrysocephalum | reverse complement strand
GCTTCCCACCCCCTCACCTCCCCGCCAGGCAGGCCGCGGGCCTGCGAGCGGCGGCGGAGCCCAGGCCAACAAAATGGAGTCGGCCAGGCCCTGCGCCCCGCCGGGGCACCCGGGCGGCGGCGGTCCCTGCGTCCCGCTCGGCCCCGCTCCCAGCCCCGGTACCCAAGGGCGGTCAGCGGGACGCGGGGCGCGGGTCGCCGCCCGCCCCCGCCGGGCTCGGGTTACCCTCTGCCATTGTCCGCCGCGCCCCGCGGGCCGGCCTGGCGCCCCCGCCGCGCTCCCCCGCCGCCCTCCCGCGCACCAGCGGGCCGGGCCGTCGCCCTCTGCGGTGCTGCCGTGCCGAGCCGTGCGAGCCGTGCCGAGCCTCGCCCGCCGGGGAGAGGCGCCGGGTGCCCGCGGCCTGGCTTGTCCTCGCCGGGCTCCGCCGCTCCCG
>NW_020918934.1:0-553 GCF_003984885.1 Neopelma chrysocephalum | reverse complement strand
CCCCGCATCCCCCCGCCCGGCACCGCGGGCTCGGGCCCGCCGACCGCACCTCCATCGCAGGCAGCGGCGGGGGGCACCGGGCGGGATGGGACGGGGCGGCCCCGCAGTGTCTCGCCTGCCGCTTCCCACCCCCTCACCTCCCCGCCAGGCAGGCCGCGGGCCTGCGAGCGGCGGCGGAGCCCAGGCCAACAAAATGGAGTCGGCCAGGCCCTGCGCCCCGCCGGGGCACCCGGGCGGCGGCGGTCCCTGCGTCCCGCTCGGCCCCGCTCCCAGCCCCGGTACCCAAGGGCGGTCAGCGGGACGCGGGGCGCGGGTCGCCGCCCGCCCCCGCCGGGCTCGGGTTACCCTCTGCCATTGTCCGCCGCGCCCCGCGGGCCGGCCTGGCGCCCCCGCCGCGCTCCCCCGCCGCCCTCCCGCGCACCAGCGGGCCGGGCCGTCGCCCTCTGCGGTGCTGCCGTGCCGAGCCGTGCGAGCCGTGCCGAGCCTCGCCCGCCGGGGAGAGGCGCCGGGTGCCCGCGGCCTGGCTTGTCCTCGCCGGGCTCCGCCGCTCCCG
>NW_020918933.1:662-999 GCF_003984885.1 Neopelma chrysocephalum | reverse complement strand
TTCCTGCTTTTTGGGGAATCCTTTAGGAAACGGGGTCGGACAAGGAGGGTGTGGCTGGAACCTGCAAGTTCTGCCGGAAAAGGGATTTTTGGGGAACGTGAACTTCACGGAAATGCCCCATTAGAGTTGAGTTATTCCTGAAAAACTTAATTACGGCCCCAAATTGTCGCCTGCTAACGAGGAAAATGAAAATTAAGCCCTTTCCCGTGTGGAAAAAATTCCCTTTCTTGTGAAATAACCAAGTAAAAGTTCCCTGAGTGGAGAAGGGAAGGACCAAACCCACAGAGCCGCCGGGATCCAATCGCTGCCTTTTATTGTTGGTTTTTTTTTTCCAAAC
>NW_020918933.1:0-562 GCF_003984885.1 Neopelma chrysocephalum | reverse complement strand
AGGGGTCCCATGGAGGGGGTTGAAAAAAGGGAGTTTTGGTCAAAAAAACCCCAAACTCTGAAGAATTTCCTCCCCATCCAACCTCACCAATGACACCTGAGAAATCCCAAATCATTCCTGCTTTTGGGGGAATCTGAGAAATCCCGAATCGTTCCTGCTTTTTGGGGAATCTGAGAAATCCCAAATCGTTCCTGCTTTTCGGGGAATCTGAGAAATCCCGAATCATTCCTGCTTTTTGGGGAATCCTTTAGGAAACGGGGTCGGACAAGGAGGGTGTGGCTGGAACCTGCAAGTTCTGCCGGAAAAGGGATTTTTGGGGAACGTGAACTTCACGGAAATGCCCCATTAGAGTTGAGTTATTCCTGAAAAACTTAATTACGGCCCCAAATTGTCGCCTGCTAACGAGGAAAATGAAAATTAAGCCCTTTCCCGTGTGGAAAAAATTCCCTTTCTTGTGAAATAACCAAGTAAAAGTTCCCTGAGTGGAGAAGGGAAGGACCAAACCCACAGAGCCGCCGGGATCCAATCGCTGCCTTTTATTGTTGGTTTTTTTTTTCCAAAC
>NW_020918932.1:0-707 GCF_003984885.1 Neopelma chrysocephalum | reverse complement strand
GTCCCGCTGCACCTGGGCTCTGCCTGCACACAGTGGCGGGGAGATAAAGAAGAAAAGCCGTCAGAATTGTTTTTTGCGCTGGTTGTTGTTTCCCAGAATGATTGGCACAGAAGCAGTCAGGACCATAGGGAGAAGAGTTTTAAGAGCATGTCAAGGTGTGAACTAGTGGAAGTGTCCATCTCTCCACTATGGGAGAGATGAGTGCTGGAAAGAGAGGTGGATTGCTGGAGTCACTGAAGAATGGAAAGCTGCGGGAATAAGCAAAGGAAAGAGAGAAAGAAAAGTCGGAAGGATGGACTGCAGGAGTTCTCTGAAACGCAGAGAGTAAAGCAAGGAAACAGGAACGGCTCGACAAAGAAAAGAGCGATGAGTGTTCCGAGGGAATACTTTATGGAGCAGAGGGAGGGACGGAAGGGAGGATAGTTCGGAGGCAGAGCTCTGTGAAGAACCTGCCAGGCACGACGGCAGCCTCAAGTGACATGCACGGCCACCCCAGCCCCAGCCGCGGCCCCCTCGGACCCCGACCGCCAGCCCTGCTCACCGAGCAGAACCGCGGCCGGCGCCGCCAGCCCCGCTCCCCGCCAGAGCCGCATCCGCCGATCCCCCGCCCGGCGTCTCGCTGCCCTCGCCAGCCCCGGCTCTCTGTTCCGGGTGGGCCGCCTCCTCTCCGCCTCCTCTCCCTCCTCTGCCTTCCTCTCCCTCCCCTG
>NW_020918931.1:0-3033 GCF_003984885.1 Neopelma chrysocephalum | reverse complement strand
GCAGGGTTAGTTGGGATATTGGGAAGGAATTCCTGGCTGTGAGGGTGGGGAGGCCCTGGCACAGGTTGCCCAGAGAAGCTGTGGCTGCCCCATCCCTGGAAGTGTTCCAGGCCAGGTTGGATGGGGCTTGGAGCAACCTGGGCTAGTGGAAGGTGTCCCTGCCCATGGCAGGGGGTGGGATGGGCTTTAGGTTCCTTTCCAACCCAAACTATTCCATGATTCCTTGTTCCTTGAGGCAAAAACTTCTCTGTCACCACGTAGCAGCAGCAGCCCAAGGCTGTTCAGTGGCTGACTCAAAGGCCTGGGAGGTCTTTTCCAACCTAAATGATTGCAGGATTCTGAGGCAAATGACCATCTCTGGGTTGGTGTCCCTTGTCACCTTGATGTGTCCTTGCACCCCCTGGCTGTGTATGGGGCTCCTGGGGAGTGCAGCCCCCCTGCCAGAGCTCACACTGAGCTGGAACAAGCCCTCACTTCCCCAGCCCCCCCAGCATTCCTTTTCCTGCCACCATTAACTTTGTGGGATTGGGATTTCCAGCAGGAGTGTGCCAAGATGAACCTGAACTTCACACATATCTTCACACCAGCCTCAATCTCCTTCTACTGCCTCCTGAGCTGCTCATCCTTCTCCTCTGGGATTGCACCAGGACAGTCTTTCTTGAGGATAATCAGACTGTCAAGCAGGATCTAGCAAGGACAGAACAGTTCCTTTGATCTATATCTTCTTTCTTGTTCCTTACTCCTTTGTAATTAGGAGTTCAGTCTGATTGGAGCAGGAAAAGGACAGATGAGAGTTCAAGGATGATTCTGGCATTTTTTAATGGCGTTCATGGGTGATGGTTAATTAGAACTCATTAAGAGTTAAACATAAAGCTGGCAAACATTAAAGGAAGGAACCAGAAGGGGGTAGGAGAGACGAACAAGCACCACTGACATAAAACAGCTCAGACAACCAGAAATGGGGGACACATCCTGTACAAGGCAGTGACACAGGACAAATAATGACACAGGACAAATTCCAGAGGGCCATGGGTTGTGGGAGGAGTGTTTTCCTTCAGACTGGTATCCCAGGAGCACCATCAATCTCAGAAGAACTGGACTGGAGTCTATAAACCAGGACACACATAAGTCACCTGGATGTCTCACTGTCCAGGCAGGAGTTGGAGCACAGCTCTCAGGGCATCAGTGCCCATGAGTTTTCCAGGTCCCTCTGGAACAAGAAGAGAGGAAAGAAGGTATTTTCTGCTGTGCCAATCTTTTTCCTCCCACCATATGCAAACTCTAATGGAATGCAGCCACTTCTGGAAACACAGAGCTCAATTCAACTTTTTTTTTTTTTTTTTAGTACGAGGGAGGGTAAAACACCTTCAGTTTGACTACACCAGACACCCAAACCAGCTCTATCAAACAGCTACAGAAAGGGAAAGGCCATAATTTACCATCTCACCCCAACCCCAATTTTGAGCATTATCAGGCTGCAAAGTGCCTGCTGGTTTATTGGCAAATCACAAGAGAGCAGCTCCAGCCTCAGCATCAGTGCCAGGCAATGATTCCTTCCCAATCCTGCACTCACAGCCTTGGAAAATTGCCTGGGTGTCCCAGCAGAATCAAAGGAGATAAAGACAGAGTGATTCAAGTAATGAGGAAAAACAAGGCCTGGAAAAGTCTGTCTGCTCCCAGAGGAACATGCTGTTTGGGGTAATTAGTGCCTGTGACAGAGCAGGAGGAGCTGCTGCCACAGTGGGCATGAGGAGGTTACAAGGCAGGTCTGACACAGCTTAAAATTTCCCCTCCCAGTCTGGGAGTTTTGACTTGTATTTTTAAATCAATTTTAGAGCTGAACCACCTCAACAGTCCCACCTGGGTTCAGCTTTTCATTTCACCAGGGGTGAGGAGGATCTGAGCTGAGAATTTCTGGGATTAACCCACCCCAACCTTCTGCTCTGACAAAATTCACCTGCTCTTCTGTGTGAGAAAATATCCAATGCAGGGTGAGGGCAGATTGAATCCTCTGACAAGGAAAGTCATTATTCTAAGAAATTCCCTCCAAGCAGCAAATAAAAAGGAATTATCTAAGACCAGATGTCCATTTTCACTGTCTGGGCAGTTTTGGAAGGTCCACCTTCACCAGCAGTCTCTGGAGGATCCCTGTAGGACCTGGAAGCAGATGGATGTGGGAGAATGAACCAGTGCTGGCCCCAAGGAGCATTCCTGAACTTTATTTGTTACCAGTGATAGTAGTATTACATTATATTATTATTATTATATTATATAATTATATATGTATTATATATAACTATATATATTATATATAATTATATTTGTATTATATATAATTGTATATATTGTATATAATTATATAGGCATAATATATAATTATGTGTTTATGTAATATTATAAATAAATAAATAAATAGATGTACAATTATATATGTACATATATATATCTAATTATATAACTCACTTAGAGACCTTAACCATGACAAAGCCACCCCTGGCACAGACAGCATCAAAACTTTCCTCAGACAGAAATTCGCTGCTCCAGAAGTGTTGTAACCATAAGTAAAGCATAAGAGAGGAACGAGAAATGATCTTTCAGGACCACACAGCAGCTTAGCAATAAGACTGGGATCCAAAACAGAGCTTTTCTGGCTCCCAGGCTGCAATTCCATCGGCCAGATGGAATTTTATGGAATTTTTCAGTGGTGTGTTGTAAAGGTACATCTCCCAGATCATGCTGGGACATCACCCAGTGACTCTGAGCACACCCCAAATAAATGCCATCCCTGCCATGTTTGGGCAGTCTCAGAATCATGGAATGGCTTGGGTTAGAACGGACTTGAAGGATCATCCAGTTCCACCCCTGCCATGGGCAGGGACACCTTCCACTAGCCCAGGTTGCTCCAAGCCCCATCCAACCTGGCCTGGAACACTTCCAGGGATGGGGCAGCCACAGCTTCTCTGGGCAACCTGTGCCAGGGCCTCCTCACCCTCACAGCCAGGAATTCCTTCCCAATATCCCAACTAACCCTGC
>NW_020918930.1:303-707 GCF_003984885.1 Neopelma chrysocephalum | reverse complement strand
AATGAACTCAATTCAAAAGAGAGATTTATAAGTCAGAATAACAATTTATTAAAATAATGCAATAAGTACAATTATACAGACAGACAATTGGTTTTAATCCACAAAACCCAAATGTACAAACCCAGCACCCTGGGGTATGAACAAAAGTGGTGTACCTTGGCCCACCCCCCGAGTCCAAAGCAAAGGGAGAGGGAATAAACCTGCTGGTGGGAGAGCTGCTGCAGTCTGGTCAGAAGTGGTGATTGCAGTCCAGTCGAGGGTGGTGGTCTCAGCCTGGTTGGGAGCAGCGGTGGTCTGCTGTCTTCCTCTGGGTCCCACGAGAGAGAGCCCCAAGGCTCTGAAACTCCCAGTTCAGGCGGGAGTGCTCAGTCCCTCCCTCAGAGTAGGGAATTCCATAAAAGGGC
>NW_020918930.1:0-293 GCF_003984885.1 Neopelma chrysocephalum | reverse complement strand
TATCAGAGCGGGGAATTCCATAAAAGGGTACAGGAACATCTTCCCACCTTGCAGGCCTCTACTGACAGCAGTTTTTGGGAAATGGCATGGAGGCTATAGAATACACAGTTTTGGGTTACACTCATCCAGGGATGAATTGGTCCCAGCCGTTCTAACCAGGACATTATCCACCCCTTATTCTATGCCATCCATGTCTTGCCCAAATTAACCCCCTTAAAAACTATGTCTCTTTAAAACTATATACACATATGTACAATGAAACATTACGGACCATTCTCACTCAAAATTAGGTC
>NW_020918929.1:0-385 GCF_003984885.1 Neopelma chrysocephalum | reverse complement strand
AATTCCTTATTTCTAACAGGTTTTTTTCAAGCGTTGACTTAAAGCACAGCAAATAAGATTGGTAAGAGATTAAGATACATTCAGTCAGGTAACACTAAGGATTTGGTGTGCTTTACATTATATGCAATATGTCTTAAATTAAAAAAAAAAAAAGAAACAAAAGAAATGCATGTTGGAAAAAAAAATTGTCTCATAATTGTCAAACAGTGATCAGCAGTAACTTCACAATGGAATACTCCTTTGTCCTCTGTCACTCTCCCTTTTGCACAATCTTCCATCCAGTTCCATCAAGTACTCCCCACAATGGAAATTTCTGAAACAGCATTGTTTTTCTTATCCTTGAAAAGAGAATGCTGCATGTTCACACTCATTAAAAGGCTGTGAT
>NW_020918928.1:0-8269 GCF_003984885.1 Neopelma chrysocephalum | reverse complement strand
GGAGATTTTGGGCTCTTAGAAGCTAGTGCTTTCCCTGTATTTGTAGATGGTGCAGGAAATAATTCCTGGGAAGCTTTAGATTGGAAGATCATAAAGGAGGCTAAAGCAGCTGTTTCCCAGTATGGTTTAAAGAGCAGTTATACACAATCAATAATGCAACACCTTTTTACTGCGAATTTGCTTACACCGTTTGATACACGTATGATCATAACTACGTTGCTTTCTCCTTCTCAGCAGTTACAATTTTTTAACAAATGGAATGTCAGTTGTGCAGCAGCTACTGCACAACCTAAGCCACAAGGACACCCTCTCTACGGCGTTACCGCTGACATACTCATGGGTATTGGTCAGTATGATAAAGCAGAAGTGCAAGCACAGTTTCCAGATGAGGTACTACAAACTAGTCAGGATTTAGTTTATGAGTCATTACTTGCAGTGAGGGATGCAAAGACAGGGCCTCCATGTATTATGATCAAACAAGGATCCAATGAACCATACAGTCAATTGTAGATCGTTTACATCAGTCGATAAATTCAGATCCAGACATGGATAATAACATGAAAACAAAATTCTTGGACATGTTGACCTATGACAATGCCAATGAAAATACAGAGCAAGTATTAAGCAAACTACCTAGGGGTGCTGATACAGCTCAGCCTCTAGAAGATGCTGCGAGGATAGTCCAACAAGAGAAAGCAGCCTATTTAGCTGATGCAGTAAGTGCAGTAATGCTGCTCCCGGTCCCGGCGCATCCGGTCTTGGAGGAATCCTCGTCCGTATCTGATTTTGGCCCTCGGCCGGCCTTGGGCCTCCCGGCGCGCTTGCCCGCGAATGACAGCCCTTTTTGCCCAGAAGGAGGGGCCTGACCCTCCGGCTCTTACCTGCCCTCTGTGCGCCTCGCTCGGCTCTACGCGCGAAGCGGGGTCTCCCGACTCCCTCACCTCCGGTCTGGGAGGAATCCTCGACCGTACCCGATTTTGGCCCTCGGCCGTCCCCGGGCCACCAGGACGCCTGCCCGTAAACGACGGCTTGATTTGCGCAGTAGGAGGGGCCTGACCCTCCGGCTCCCGCCTGCCCTTTGTGCGCCTCGCTCGGCTCTACGCGCGCAGCCGGGTTCCCAACCCCGGCATTCTGGTCCTGTAGAAATCCTCGACCGTATCCGATTTTGGACCTCGGCCAGCCCTGGGCCGCCTGGCACGCTGGCCCGCCAACCACAGCTCTTTTTGCCCAGAAAGAGGGGCCTGACCCTTCGGCTCTTGCCTGCCCTTTGTGCGCCTCGCTCGGCTCTACGCACGCAGGAGGGGCTCCCGACCCCGGTGCCTCCCCTGTGGAAGGAAACCTCGACCGTATCCGATTTTGGCCCTTGGCCAGCCCCCAGCCTTCCAGGGCACCTGCCCGCGAACGACAGGCATTTTTGCCCAGAAGGAGGGGGCTGACCCTTCGGCTCTTGCCTGCCCTCTGTGCGCCTTGCTCGGCTCTACGCGCGCAGCTGGGGCTCCCGGCCCCCTTGCCTCCGGTCGGGGAGGAATCCTCAACCGTATCCGATTTTGGCACCGGGCCGTCCCTGGGCCGCCAGGCAGCCTGCCCGTAAGTGACGGCCCTTTTTGCCCAGAAGGAGGGGCCTGACCCTCTGGCTCTTACCTGCCTTTTGTGCGCCTCGCTCGGCTCTACGCGCGTAGCAGGGGCTCCCGGTCCCAGCGCCTCCGCTGTGTAAGGAATCCCTGACGGTATCCGATTTTGGGCCCCGGCCGACCCCGAGCCTTCAAGGGCGCCGGCGCGTAAACGAAGGCCCTTTTTGCCCAGAAGGAGGGGCCTGACCCTCTGGTTCCCGCCTGCACTTTGTGCGCCTCTACGCGCGCAGCCGGGGCTCCCAGCCCCATCACTTCTGGTCTTGTAGAAATCCTCAACCGTATCCGATTTTTGCCCTCGGCCGGCCCCGGGCCACAAGGGGCGATGACCCGCGAACGACGGCTTTTTTTGCCCAGAAAGAGGGGCCTGATCCTCCGACTCTCACCTGCCCTCTGTGCACCTCGCTCGGCTCTACACTCGAAGCTGGGGCTCCAAGCCCCGGCGCCTCTGGTGTGGGAGGAATCTTTGACCTTATCCGATTTTGGCCCCTGGACGGCTCTGGGACGAACGGCGCGCCGGCCCGTGAATGACAGCTCATTTTACCCATAAGCAGGGTCCTGAACCTCCGACTCTCGCCTGCCCTTTGTGCGCCTCGCTCTGCTCTGCGAGTGCTGTCGGGACTCCTGGCCTCGGCGCATCCAGTCTTGGAGAAATCCTCGACCGTACCCGATTTTGGCCCTCGGCCGGCTCCGGGCCTCCTGGGACGCTGGCCCGTGAATGACGGCCCTTTTTGCCCAGAAGGAGGGGCCTGACCCTTCGGCTCTCACCTGCCCTTTGTGCACCTCGCTCGGCTCTACGCTCGAAGCTTGGGCTCCTGGCCCCCTCACCTCTTGTCAGGGAGGAATCCTCGACCGTATCCGATTTTGACCCCCGGCCGTCCCCGGGCCGCCAGGAAGCCTACCCGTACGTGACGGTCCTTTTTGCCCAGAAGGAGGGGCCTGACCCTCCGGCTCTCGCCTGCCCTTTGTGTACCTCGCTCGGCATTTCACGCGCAGCAGGGGCTCCCGACCCCGGTGCCTCCGCTGCAGAAGGAATCCCTGACCGTATCCGATTTGGGGCTCCGGCCGACCCCGAGCTTTCCAGGGCGTCGGCCCGTAAATGATGGCAATTTTGCCCAGTAGGAGGGGTCTGACCCTCTGGCTCTCGCCTGTCTTTTGTGCGCCTCGCTCACCTCTGCGAGTGCAGTCGGGGCTCCCAGCCCCGGCGCTTCTGGTCTTGAAGAAATCCTCGACCGTATCCGACTTTTGCCTTCAGCCGGCCCAAGCCCGCCCGGCACGCTGGCCCGCAAATGACGGCCCTTTTTGCCCAAAAGGAGGGGCCTGACCCTCTGGCTCTCGCCTGCCCTCTGTGTGCCTCGTTCGGCTCTTAGCGTGCAGCCTTGGCTCCCGGCCCCCTCGCCTCTTGTCTGGGTGGAATCCTCGACCGTATCCAATTTTGGCCCCTGGCCGGCTCCGTGACGGAGGGCGCGCTGACCCGTGTACGACGGCCCATTTTACACAGAAGCAGGGGCCCAAACCTCCGGCTCTCACCTGACCTTTGTGCGCCTTGCTCGGCTCTATGCACACAGCCAGGGCTCCCAGCCCAGGTGCTTCTGGTCTTGGAGAAATTCTCGACCGTATCCGATTTTTGCCCTCGGCCGGCCCCGTACGGCCATGTTCGGCGACCCGCAGACGAAGGCTTTTTTGCCCAGAAGGAGGGGCCTTACCCTCTGGCTCTCGCCTGCCTTTTGTGCGCCGCGATCGGCTCTACGCGCGAAGCTAGGGCTCCTGGCCCCCTCCCCTCCGGTCTGGGAGGAATCCTCGACTGTATCCAATTTTTGCCCTCGGCTGTCCCCGGGCTGCAAGGACGCCTGCCCGTAAACGACGGCCCTTTTTGCCCAGAAGGAGGGGCCTGACCCTCTGGCTCTTGCCTGCCCTTTGTGCGCCTCCCTCGGCTCTATGCGCGAAGCTGAGGCTCCTGGTCCTGGTGCCTTCGGTCTGCAAGGATTCCTCAACCGTATGCAACTTTAGCCCCCGGCGGACTGGCAAGCTGGTCCGCGGACGACGGCCCTTTTTGCCGAGAAGGAGGGGCCTGACCCTCCAGCTCTCGCCTGCCCTTTGTGAGCCTCGCTCAGCTCTTCGCGCGCAGCAGGGGTTCCCGGCCCCGGTGCCTCCGCTGTGAAAGGAATCCCCGACCGTATCCGATTTTGGGCCTCGGCCGGCCCCAAGCTTTTCCGGGCGCCTGCCCGTAAACGACGGCCCTTTTTTCCCAGAAGCAGGGGCCGGATCCTTCGGCTCTCGCCTGCCCTTTGTGCACCTCGCTCGGCTCTTCGCGCGCAGCCTGGGCTCCCAGGTTCGGCGCATCCAGTCTTGGAGAAATCCTCAACCGTATCCGATTTTGGCCCTCGGCCGGCCCCAGGCCGCCAGGATGCCTGCCCGTAAACAACGGACCTTTTTGCCCAGAAGGAGAGGCCTGACCCTCCGACTCTCGCCTGCCCTCTTTGCGCCTCGCTCGGCTCTACGCGCGCAGCAGGGGCTCCAAGCCCCGGCGCCTCTGGTGTGGGAGGAATCTTTGACCTTATCCGATTTTGGCCCCTGGATGGCTCTGGGACGGACGGCGGGCCGGTCTGTGAACGACGGTCCATTTTACCCTTAAGGAGGGGCCTGACCCTCCGGCTCTCGCCTGCCCTTTGTGCGCCTCGCTCGGCTCTAGGCGCATAGTCGGGGATCCAGGCCCTGGTGCCTTCGGTCTGGACGGAATCCTCCACTGTATGCAATTTTGGCCCCCAGCCATCCGGTTCGCCGGTCCGTGAACGACGGCCATTTTTGCCCAGAAGGAGGGGCCTGACCCTCCGGTTCTCGCCTGCCCTTTGTTCGCCTGGCTTGGCTCTACACGCTCAGACGGGGCTCCCGGTCCCGGCGCCTCCCGTCTTGGAGGAATACTCGTCCGTATTTGATTTTGGCCCTTGTCCGGCTCCGGGCCTCCTGGTGCGCTCTCCCGCGAATGACAGCCCCTTTTGCCCAGAAGGAGGGGCCTGACCCTCTGGCTCTCGCCTGCCCTCTGTGTGCCTCGCTCGGCTCTACACTCGAAGCTTGGGCTCCCGGCCCCCTCACCTCCGGTCTGGGAGGAATCCTCGACTGTATGCGATTTTGGCCCCCAGACGTCCACGGGCCGCCAGGAAGCCGACTCGTAAGTGACGGCCCTTTTTGCCCACAAGGAGGGGCCTGACCCTCCAGGTCTCGCCTGCCCTTTGTGCGCCTCACTCGAATCTAGATGCACAGCCGGGGCTCCCAGTCCCGGCGCTTCTGGTCTTGTAGAAATCCTCGACCGTATCTGATTTTTGCCCTAGACCGGCCCCAGGCAGCCAGGGGCGGCGACCCGTCGACGAAGGCTTTTTTTGCAAAGAAGAAGAGGCCTGACCCTCCGGCTCTCGCCTGCCCTTTTTTCACCTCGCTCGGCTCTACGAGCGCAGCCGGTGCTCCCGGCCCCGGGGCATCTGGTCTTGGAGGAATCCTCGTCCGTATCCTATTTTGGACCGCGACCGGCCCCGGGACGTCCAGCGCACTGGTCCGCAACCGATGACCCTTTTTGCCCAGAAGGAGGGGCCTGACCCTCCGACTCTCGCCTGCCCTCTGTGTGCCTCATTCGGCTCTTCGCATGCAGCCTTGGCTCCCAGCCCCCTCGCCTCTGGTCTGGGTGGAATCCTCGACCCTATACGATTTTGGCCCCTGACCAACTCCAGGATGGATGGCCCGCCGGCCCGTGAACGACGGCCCATTTTACACAGAAGCAGGGGCCTGAACCTCCGGCTCTCCCCTGCCCTCTGTGCGCCTCGCTCGGCTCTACGCGCTCAGCCAGGGCTCCCAACCCAGGCGCTTCTGGTCTTGGAGAAATTCTCGACCGTATCCGATTTTGGCCCCCGGACGGCCCTGAGCTGCCAGCGGCGGCGACCCGCGAACGACGACCCTTTTTGCCCAGAAGGAGGGGCCTGACCCTCCGGCTCTCGCCTGCCCTTTGTGCGCCTCGCTCGGCTCTTCGAGCGCAGCAGGGGCTCCCGGTCCCGGCGCCTTTGGTCTAGAAGGAATCCTCGACCGTATGCAAATTTAGCCCCAGTTCGACCGGCGCACTGGCCCGCGAACGACGGCCCTTTTTGCCCAGATGGAGTGGACTGACCCTCCAGCTCTCGCCTGCCCTTTGTGCGCCTCGCTCGGCTCTACGCGCGAAGCAGGGGCTCCCAGCCCTTTCGCCTCTGCTGTAGAAGGAATCGCCGACTGTATCCGATTTTGGGCACCGGCCTGCCCCGAGCTTTCCAGGGCGCTGGCCGTAAACGACGGCCTTTTTTGCCCAGAAGAAGGGGCCTGACCCTCCGGCTCTCGCCTGCCCTTTTTTCGCCTCTCTCGGCTTTACAAGCACAGACGGTGCTCCCGGCCCTGGGGCATCCGGTCTTGGAGGAATCCTCGTCCGTATTCTATTTAGGCCCTCGGCCGGCCCCGGGCCGGCCAGCGCGCTGGCCTGCGACCGACGGCCCTTTTTGCCCAGAAGGAGGGGCCTGACCCTCCGGCTCTCGCCTGCCCTTTGTGCGCCTCCCTCGGCACTTGGCGTGCAGCAGGGGCTACTGGCCCCGGCGCCTCCGCTGTAGAAGGAATCCCCAACCGTATCCGATTTTGGCCCTCGGCCAGCCCCGAAACTTCCAGGGCGCCAGCCCGTAAACGACGGCCCTTTTTGCCCAGAAGGAGTGGTCTGACCCTCCGGCTCTCGCCTGCCCTCTGTGCGTCTCGCTCGGCTCTACGTGCGAAACCGGGGCTCCCGGCCGCCTCTCCTCCAGTCTGAAAGAGGAGGGTAAGCCCAAAAGAGTTAACTAAGAAACTCGGGCCTGCTAACAAGTTACTTACATCCAAAACTATCTGTGCTTGTTCTAGCTACTGGACCGAAGCTTAACAGAGTGCTAAGGTACATGCAGTGGGCCTAGAGCTAATAAATTAAGATTCAGTAAGCTAAAGTAGACATTTAAATAGGAGAAATAGGCCGGGAGCCAGGGCTTTCTCCAAGCTTGAGCGAGCGGGTCAAGCACAATGGAAAGGAAGAAAGGTCACATTGAGGAAGATGAGAATAAGCCCCCTCCCCATGGGCTGAAGATAGCAACTCCCCCCAAAATTGGGGATAGAGAGAAGCGCCGCCCCAAGCTCCTCCTGAGCTCCACCTATACTTCGCCTGTTATCAATATGTATGAATAGATGCTGTAATCACTTGAATATGCATTTAATCACACCTGAAAATTGTATAAAACTGCTGATTTTGTGTGAAGCCTTTGAGCAAGTTTTTCCAGCAATAGCTGGCTTGCTCCCAGCGCTGCTAATAATACCTTTGCTGCTTAAAGATAAAAAGTCTCTGAGCAGTTTCTCAGACCGATTTTTCGGATTCAAGTCTGGGAGGAATCCTCAACCGTATCCGATTTTGGCCCTCGACCAGCCCTGGACAGCCAGGGGCGACGGCCCGCGAACCACGGCTTTTTATTTCCAGAAGGTGGGGCCTGACCCTCCGGTTCTCGCCTGCCCTCTCTGCTCCTCGCTCGGCTATACGAGCGCAGCAGGGGCTCCCGGTCCCGGCTCATCCAGTCTTGGAGGAATCCTCGTCCGTATCTGATTTTGACCCTCAGCCTGTTCCAGGACGGACGGCGCGCCGGCCTGTGAACACCGGCCCATTTTACCCATAAGCAGGGGCCTGACCCTCTGGCTCTCGCCTGCCCTTTGTGCACCTCGCTCGGCTCTACATGCGCAGCCGGGGCTCCTGGTCCTGGCGCCTTTGGTCGAGAAGGAATCCTTGACCGTACGTAATTTTAGCCCCCGGCCGGCCCCGGACTGCCAGGAAGCCTGCTCATAAGTGACGGCCCTTTTTGCCCAGAAGGAAGGGCCTGACCCTCCGGCTCTTGCCTGCCCTCTGTGCGCCTCGCTCGACTCTTACGCGCGCAGCCAGGGTTCCCGGCCCCCTTTGCCTCTGGTCTTGGAGGAATCCTCGTCCGTATCCGATATTGGCCCCCGGCCAGCTCCAGGATGGCCGGCGCGCCAGACCATTAACAACGGCCAATTTTACCCAGAAGCAGGGGCCTGACCCTCCTGCTCTCGCCTGCCTTTGTGCGACTCGCTCAGCTCTACGCGCGCAGCCGGGGCTCCCGGTCGCGGTGCCTTCGGTCTGGAAGGAATCCTCAACCGTATGCAATTTTAGCCCCCGGTCAGCCCCGGGCCGCCAGAACGCCTGCCCGCGAACGACGGCTTTTTTTGCCCAGAAGGAGGGGCCTGACCCTCTGGCTCTCTCCTGCCCTTTGTGCGCCTCGCTCGACTCTACGAGCGCAGCCGGGGCTCCCGGTCCTGGCACATCCGGTCTTTGAGGAATCCTCGTCCGTATCCGATTTTGGCCCTCGTCCGGCCCCGGACCACCCGTCGTGCTGGCCTGAAAACGACGGCCCTTTTACCCAGAAGGAGGGGCCTGACCCTCCGGCTCTCGCCTGCCCTCTGTGCGCCTCGCTTGGCTCTACACGCACAGCCGGGGCTCCCAGCCCTGGCGCTTCTGGTCTTGTAGAAATCCTCGACCGTATCCGATTTTGGCCCTCGACTGGTCCCAGGCAGCCAGGGGCGGCGACCCGTCGACGAAGGCTTTTTTTGCA
>NW_020918927.1:0-609 GCF_003984885.1 Neopelma chrysocephalum | reverse complement strand
TTAATTCCAATTAATTCAATTTAATTCCAATTAACTCCAATTAATTAGTTCCAATTAATTCCATTTAATTCCAATTAATTAATTCCAATTAATTCAATTTAATTCCAATTAACTCCAATTAATTAATTCCAATTAATTCCAATTAATTCCAATTAATTCCAAGGAATGAATTCCAGGGAATTCTGGGTGAGGGGAGGGGTCTCGTGGGGTGGGCGGGGCTTGGGAAGTCCCCTCCCCCTCGCCCCCTCCCCAAATTGGTACCTTCCAATCGCAGGAGCCGCAGGGTGGGGTCCAGACCTGGGGGGGAGGAGACACGTCAGGGGGCGTGGCCTGAGGGGGTGGGGCCTGGAGGGAAGGGGTGGTGTCTGAAGGGAAGGGGTGGAGCCTGGAAGAAATGGGTGGGGTCTTGAGGGAAGGGGTGTGGCCTGGAGAAAAGGGGTGTGGCCTGGAGGGAAGGGGTGGAGCCTGGAAGGAAGAGGTGTGGCCTGGAGAAAAGGGGTGTGGCCTGGAGGGAAGGGGTGTGGCCTGGAGAAAGGGGGTGTGGCCTGGAAGAAAGAGGCGGGGCCTGGAGGGAAGGGGTGTGGCCTGGAGAAAGGGGGTGTGGCCTGG
>NW_020918926.1:229-664 GCF_003984885.1 Neopelma chrysocephalum | reverse complement strand
CAAAAGGTCAAAGGTCAACCTCAAAGGTCAAAGGTCAAAGGTCAAACTGGAAAGGACAAAGGTCAACCCGAAAGGTCAAAGGTCAAACGGGAAAGGTCAAAGGTCAAACCCAAAGGTCAAAGGTCAAACCAAAAGGTCAAAGGTCAACCCAAAAGGTCAAAGGTCAACCCCAAATGTCAACCCCAAAGGTCAAAGGTCAACCCCAAAGGTCAAAGGTCAACCCGAAAGGTCAAAGGTCAAACCCAAAGGTCAAAGGTCAAACCAAAAGGTCAAAGGTCAAACTGGAAAGGTCAAAGGTCAACCCGAAAGGTCAAAGGTCAAACCAGAAAGGTCAAAGGTCAAACTGGAAAGGTCAAAGGTAAACCCGAAAGGTCAAAGGTCAAACCCAAAAGGTCAAAGGTCAACCTCAAAGGTCAAAGGTCAACCTCAAAGGTC
>NW_020918926.1:0-219 GCF_003984885.1 Neopelma chrysocephalum | reverse complement strand
GTCAACCTCAAAGGTCAAAGGTCAACCCGAAAGGTCAAAGGTCAAAGCCGAAAGGTCAAAGGTCAACCCAAAAGGTCAAAGGTCAAACCGAAAGGTCAAAGGTCAAACCCAAAGGTCAAAGTTCGAACCCCAAAAGGTCAAAGGTCAAACTCAAAGGTCAAAGGTCACCCCAAAAGGTCAAAGGTCAAACTCAAAGGTCAAAGGTCAACCCGAAAGGTC
>NW_020918925.1:669-1408 GCF_003984885.1 Neopelma chrysocephalum | reverse complement strand
CTGGGCTTCCACGTGCACGCCGACGGCACCGTGGCCGAGGTGGAGGACTACGGCTTCGCCTGGCAGGCCGGGCTGCGCCGCGGCAGCCGCCTGGTCGAGGTGTGCAAGGTGGCGGCCGTGGCCCTGAGCCACGAGCAGATGATCGACCTGCTCAGGACCTCCGTCACCGTCAGGGTCGTCATCGTCCCGCCGCACGAGGATGGAACGCCCAGGAGGTCAGGGGGTGACATGGGTGACGTGGGTGACATCGTGTGCTGTGAGTGATGTGGGTGACATGGGTGACATTGTGTGCTGCAGGCGACGTGGATGCGACATGGGTGACGTTGGTATGACATGGGTGACATTGTGTGGTGTGGGTGACGTGGGTGTGACATTGGTGTGACACAGGGGACATCGCGTGCTGTGGGTGCCGTGGGCATCGTGGGTGACATGGGTGTGACATGGGTGTGATGTGTGTGACACTGGTGTGATGTGAGTGACAGGGGTGTGATGTGGGTGACATGGGTGACATTGGTGTGACATGGGTGACGTGGGTGTGATGTGGGTGACATGGGTGACATTGGTGTGACATGGGTGACATGGGGTCTGTGTGTGACATTGGTGTGGCATTGATGTGACATGGGTGTGACATGGGTGTGACGTGCTCCATGTGTGTTACATTGGTGTGCCATGGGTGCCATGGGCTCCGTCCATGCCATCCCTGTCCCTCTGGTGCCATCCCTGTGTCCTTGGTGCCATC
>NW_020918925.1:0-659 GCF_003984885.1 Neopelma chrysocephalum | reverse complement strand
ACTGGTGCCATTGGTGCCATCCCTGCCCCTCTGGTGCCATTCCTGTGTCCTTGGTGCCATCCCTGTCCCACTGGTGCCATCCCTGTGCCATCTGCGTCCCTCTGGTGCCATCCCTGTGTCCTTGGTGCCATCCCAGTGCCATCCCCGTGCCATCCCTGCCACCCCTTCCCCTCGCTCCCCGTGACTCCCTGGTCTGTCCGCAGGGGCTGGTCGGAATCCCTGGAGCTGAGCTCGTCGTGCCCCGCGGAGCCCAAAGCCGACCCGGAGCCGTTCCCGGCATTCCGGCCGCCGTTCCGGAGCAGCGCCGGCTGGCAGTGGAGCGGCCCGGCCGCGCCCAAACGCGCCAAAGCGCCGCCCGTGGCACCGCACCGGGAACCGCCCACGCCCCACGGAAAGAGGTGAGAGAGGGAGGGGGGCACCGGCACCGGGAGAGATCCGGAGTGCCCTCAGTCATGGAATCATGGAATTATAGAGTCATGGAATTATGGAATTATAGAGTCATGGAATCACAGAATCATAGAATTATAGAATCATGGAATTGTAGAATCATGGAATCGTAGAATTATGGAATCGTAGAGTCATGGAATCATAGAATCATAGAATTATAGAATCATGGAATCATAGAATTATAGAATTATAGAGTCATGGAATCATAGAAT
>NW_020918924.1:229-664 GCF_003984885.1 Neopelma chrysocephalum | reverse complement strand
CAAAAGGTCAAAGGTCAACCTCAAAGGTCAAAGGTCAAAGGTCAAACTGGAAAGGACAAAGGTCAACCCGAAAGGTCAAAGGTCAAACGGGAAAGGTCAAAGGTCAAACCCAAAGGTCAAAGGTCAAACCAAAAGGTCAAAGGTCAACCCAAAAGGTCAAAGGTCAACCCCAAATGTCAACCCCAAAGGTCAAAGGTCAACCCCAAAGGTCAAAGGTCAACCCGAAAGGTCAAAGGTCAAACCCAAAGGTCAAAGGTCAAACCAAAAGGTCAAAGGTCAAACTGGAAAGGTCAAAGGTCAACCCGAAAGGTCAAAGGTCAAACCAGAAAGGTCAAAGGTCAAACTGGAAAGGTCAAAGGTAAACCCGAAAGGTCAAAGGTCAAACCCAAAAGGTCAAAGGTCAACCTCAAAGGTCAAAGGTCAACCTCAAAGGTC
>NW_020918924.1:0-219 GCF_003984885.1 Neopelma chrysocephalum | reverse complement strand
GTCAACCTCAAAGGTCAAAGGTCAACCCGAAAGGTCAAAGGTCAAAGCCGAAAGGTCAAAGGTCAACCCAAAAGGTCAAAGGTCAAACCGAAAGGTCAAAGGTCAAACCCAAAGGTCAAAGTTCGAACCCCAAAAGGTCAAAGGTCAAACTCAAAGGTCAAAGGTCACCCCAAAAGGTCAAAGGTCAAACTCAAAGGTCAAAGGTCAACCCGAAAGGTC
>NW_020918923.1:459-2079 GCF_003984885.1 Neopelma chrysocephalum | reverse complement strand
GACATTTTGGCCTCATTTGTGAGCAGGGAAAGAAATGGGAAAAAAGGAGATTTAAGGGGGAAAAAATCAGATTTTTAGGGGGATGAAAAGACATTTTGGCCTCATTTGTGAGCAGGGGAAGAAATGGGAAGAGAGGGGATTTAAGGGGAAAAAATCAGATTTTTAGGGGGATGAAAAGATATTTTGGTCTCATTTTTAGCAGGGAAAGAAATGGGAAAAAAGGGGATTTAAGGGGGAAAAAATCAGATTTTCATTGGGATGAAAAGACATTTTGGCCTCATTTTTGAGCAGGGAAAGAAATGGGAAGAGAGGGGATTTAAAGGGGAAAAAATCAGAATTTTAGTTGGATGAAAAGACATTTTGGTCTCGTTTGTGAGCAGGGAAAGAAATGGGAAAAAGGGGATTTAAGGGGGAAAAAATCAGATTTTTAGGGGGATAAAAAGACATTTTGGTCTCGTTTTTGAGCAGGGAAAGAAACGGGAAGAGAGGGGATTTAAAGGGGAAAAAAATCAGATTTTTAGGGGGATAAAAAGACATTTTGGCCTCATTTGTGAGCAGGGAAAGAAATGGGAAGAGAGGGGATTTAAAGGGGGAAAAATCAGATTTTTAGGGGGATGAAAAGACATTTTGGCCTCATTTGTGAGCAGGGAAAGAAATGGGAAGAGAGGGGATTTAAAGGGGGAAAAAAATCAGATTTTTAGGGGGATGAAAAGACATTTTGGCCTCATTTGTGAGCAGGGAGAAAACAGGGATTAAAGCAGGGAAAAAAAGGGAAGAGAGGGGATTTAAAGGGGAAAAAAATCAGATTTTTAGGGGGATGAAAAGATATTTTGGCCTCATTTGTGAGCAGGGAAGAAATGGGAAAAGAGGGGATTTAAGGGGAAAAAATCAGATTTTTAGGGGGATAAAAAGACATTTTGGCCTCAGTGTGAACATGGAGAAAACAGGGATTAAAGCAGGAAAAAAACGGGAAGAGAGGGGATTTAAGGGGGAAAAAATCAGATTTTTAGGGGGATAAAAAGACATTTTGGTCTCGTTTTTGAGCAGGGAAAGAAATGGGAAGAGAGGGGATTTAAAGGGGAAAAAATCAGATTTTTAGGGGGATAAAAAGACATTTTGGCCTCATTTGTGAGCAGGGAAAGAAACGGGAAAAAAGGGGATTTAAGGGGGAAAAAATCAGATTTTTAGGGGGATAAAAAGACATTTTGGGCTCATTTTTGAGCAGGGAAAGAAATGGGAAGAGAGGGGATTTAAAGGGGAAAAAATCAGATTTTTAGGGGGATGAAAAGATATTTTGGTCTTGTTTTTGAGCAGGGAAAAAAATGGGAAGAGAGGGGATTTAAGGGGGAAAAAATCAGATTTTTAGGGGGATGAAAAGATATTTTGGTCTCATTTGTGAGCAGGGAAAGAAACGGGAAGAGAGGGGATTTAAGGGTAAAAAATCAGATTTTAAATGGGATGAAAAGACATTTTGGCCTCATTTGTGAGCAGGGAAAGAAATGGGAAGAGAGGGGATTTAAGGGGGAAAAAATCAGATTTTTAGGGGGATAAAAAGACATTTTGGTCTCGTTTGTGAGCAGGGAAAGAAATGGGAAGAGAGGGGATTTAAAGGGGAAAAAA
>NW_020918923.1:0-449 GCF_003984885.1 Neopelma chrysocephalum | reverse complement strand
AAAGGGGAAAAAAATCAGATTTTTAGGGGGATAAAAAGACATTTTGGCCTCATTTGGGAGCAGGGGAAGAAATGGGAAAAGAGGGGATTTAAGGGGGAAAAAATCAGATTTTCATTGGGATGAAAAGATATTTTGGCTTCATTTGTGAGCAGGGAAAGAAATGGGAAGAGATGGGATTTAAGGGGGAAAAAATCAGATTTTTAATGGGATAAAAAGACATTTTGGCCTCATTTGTGAGCAGGGAAAGAAATGGGAAGAGATGGGATTTAAGGGGAAAAAATCGGATTTTTAGGGGGATAAAAAGACATTTTGGCCTCATTTGTGAGCAGGGAAAGAAATGGGAAAAAAGGGGATTTAAGGGGGAAAAAATCAGATTTTAAATGGGATGAAAAGATATTTTGGTCTCATTTTTAGCAGGGAAAGAAATGGAAGAGAGGGGATTTAAGGGG
>NW_020918922.1:0-4744 GCF_003984885.1 Neopelma chrysocephalum | reverse complement strand
TCCTGGACATCCCCATTTCCCAGTGGCCACATCTCCTGACACCACAGGAGCCGTGGGAAGAGCTTGGAAGCATCCGTCAAAACTCCCCCCGACGGAAAGAGGCTGTGAAGGGTGGGGACATCCCAAGATTTTTTTTTTATTTAAGGGATGACCAACCTCAAAATCAACGGGAAGCAAATCCCAGCCCTCGGGAGCCGCAAAGCTCCGGCAAAGCGGCGGGAGGGGAAGGGGAGGAGTGAAAAAGGAGGATCAATAAATCTTCCCCTCATTCACGACGATCCGGAGCTCTTATTAAGTAAATTAATTTAAGTTAATTTAACTCGATCATGACTTTCCCGATCGCGGTGATTTAGTGAGGGGGGGGTGGGGAAATTGCATTAGGAAAGGGCCACACTGGCTTGGATGGAAGGAGGGAAAGAAAATGAGATCCACTTAGGAGCGCGAATTAATATGGAAATAGCGGGTGTAAATTTAACCTTATCGAGAGAGGGGAAATTATCTTCATAAATTGGGAGGAATGGGCCCCGGGTCGCTTATAAATCTATTTAAAACCAAAATATTACCAAAAGTGGAGGAAAATTAATTTCAAATATACTCCCACCTTCTCGCCTCGAGGCCGAGTCAGCGGCAGGGCAGAGTTTAATGTGAGCCGGCGATGACCGGGGGGACGGAAGTCATTCCCGAGGGATCGGGATCAGGTGCTTCCCGCAGCTCTCCCTGGCACTCATTTCCCAAAGCCACGCCCCTTGGCAACAAGGGTGACATCCCGGATGTCCCAGAGCGAGTAAAACCCTGGGATGTCACTTCTGGACATCCCAAAAACTGGGTTTCACGGAAGGAGTCGCTCCTTAGTGGCAGCTGGGAAGAAATTTGGGAGCAGAGTGTGGCACCACCGGTTGAATTCCCACTTTTGGCTTAAGAAGAGGACGTTAAAAATATCAAACGGTTATAAAATATTCTAAGCATTAAAAGCAGAACGTTACAGAAATATTAAAAATAATTAAAATCATTAAAAATCATTAAAAATAATTGTCCAATCAGGAGGGAAGATAAAACTCAATGTCCCGCCGTCCCCGGAGCTGCTCCTTGCTTTGGGAAGAGCAAGGAAAATCAGGAAAAAAGGAGCTCCTCGTGGCAGATCCGTGAGGATGCTCCGAAGGATGGAGCAAAAAAAACCCTAAAAACTACAGGAGAAGCATTTTCCATGTGCTCCTTCCAGACAGGCCGGATGATGGATCGCCCCCAATGAAGGTAATTTGGGATTTACAGCTCCGTGAAACCACAATTGGTTTAATTTGCTGCCGGCGTTTCATCCGGATTTGTCTGGAGCAGCTGGAAGATCTCGGCTCCGTCGTTTAACGGAGTCGGAGATGGATACGGATGGAATGGGAACAAGGTCGTTCCGCTGGAAAATCGCTGCTGGGTTGGGCAAGACCCACCACCCACATTCCAGAGGCTCCTGCTCTGGTCCTGCCTGATTCCCATTCCTGAAGCTTCTCCCTTTCCTGTCTCTCACCACGGATCCTCCATCAGATGACGACGGGAAGAGCCGGAGCGGAACAGTCGGAGCACGAGTTGTTCTCCGGTATTTAAGGCGGAAGTTCATGGCATCTTGGAATGGTTTGGGTTGGAAGGGAGTGGAAAGATTATCCAGGTCCAACCCCCTGCCAGGGGTAGGGACACCTCCCACTATCCCAGACCTGCAAGATTATCCAGGTCCAACCCCCTGCCAGGGGAAGGGACACTTCCCACTATCCCAGGTTGCTCCAACCTGGCCTTGGACACTTCCAGGCATGGGGCAGCCACAGCTTCTCTGGGAATTCCATCCCAGCATCCCAGGGAAGAATTCCTTCCTGATATCCCATCTAACCCCGCTGGCATTTTGAAGGGGACGACGAGTCACTCCCAACCTAAAATCAGCCAAAATCTGGGGTTTAACCAAACCCAGCACTTCCAAAAACCCCTTTTTTTTCCATCATCAATTATTCCCACGACCTTCCCACTCCTACACAACCTCCAGGTTTTCCCTTGACCTCCGAGATGCTCCCTGGAAACATCTCCAGCCCATTTAGGAAGACTCTGGCTCAAGGCTACGGCACCATCCTTGGGTGACACCCTTTCCCAGGCGGGTGCCAACATATTTCCAGACGGGAAAACCGGGAAAAGAGGAGACTTTCTGCCGGCACCTCCATCCCGGGGAAGGTTTGGAGCATCTCCTTCCCACCCGACAACCCGCCGACACATTCATTCCTCCTCCTTCCAGCTGATTTAACAGCTCCAGGGAAACAAGTGATTCCAAGGGGGAATTAATCGGGAGCTTAACCCGACGACTAAAACCATTTTCCACTTGAAGTCAATAAGCTCGGCTTTAGGAGGACCAAACAAACAGAGAATAACACGGAGCCGGCGTGGGAATTGGCCCGGTTCCCACATCCCAACATTCCAGGGATGGAAGAATTACCTGGATGTCCCGGGGCGTCTGGTCTTCCAGGTGGGAATGGGGCTGGAGAAGGAGGACGAGGCTGGAGTGGCCACGTTCTTCTTCACGATCCTGTAGCGGGTCTTGATCACTTTGTTGGAAGGGGGGCTCCGGGCCAAGGGGAAGTTGGATCCTAGGAGGAAGAACATGGAAAAAAAAGGTCTTGGAATTCGGGTGCGGATGGGACAGGAGGGATCTCACTGATGGAATTGTTAAGGCTGGAAAAGACCTTTAAAAGATCTTTCGAGTCACAGAATCACGGAATGACAAAATATTCCAACCATCAGAGGTTCCGTGTCCAACTTAGGTGCCACCCAACTCCTCAGAACCTGGAAAAGGGATGGAAGAGCCCTGGGATGTGTCAGGGATGGGACAACCCCAGCGGATGGTAACGGGAAGGTCCCGGTGGCCTTGGGGGTGTTTGGCTCCAACAACCCCTCGGCAAAACTCCACCAGGGGAATCACGGATTCCCCAACACCTCGATCCCCAACATCCCCCCTGGGAAAAGATTTATCCATTCAATCCCACGTTTTTCATCCCTGGAAGCATCCAAAACCAGGCTGGACAGGGCTTGGAGCAACCTGGGACAGCGGGAGGTGTCCCTGGGGGTTGGACTGAATGATCTTTCCCTTCCAACCCTAATCCATTTCCCAGGATGACCCACACGCCGGGATATTGTGCAGAACATTCCCTGCAATTCCCAACTTCAGTTTTTCCCCCCCTTGGATGGCAAGGCTGGTTTTTTCCCCAGCTTTCAGGGAATGCATCCCATGTCCCGACTTTTACAACTTCCAGCTGGAAGTTCCCAAATAATTAAAGACGACCCTCTGTGCCCAGACCCGGTTTTGGCGGTTTAGACCTGATTTAAAGGGCCGGTTGTTTTTTTTTGGAGATCCTCTCCATAAAATTCAGGGCAGGTTCAGAGAGGAAAAGCGGGAATCGTTATTCCCCCTGGAATAACGTTGTCCCCATCCCAACATTTGTCTCAGCCAGAGGAGGGAGAATATCCCATCCCGCTTAAACTTGGGATGCTGGAGCGGTGTCCAAAGGGGAAAAATAGGGAAATAATGTTTTGGAGTCAATCTTATTCCTTAGAAATCAGGGAGCAGCTTCCCCCTCTCCCTGCAACAGCGGTGACATCAATCCATGGATTTACACTTTCATACAGGGAATATTTTCCTTCCCAACAAGTTGTGTTGGGTTTGGGAAGGAACAGGTAACACAGATTTCCGCTCTCAAACTCAGCCAGACTCCTGATGGTGGGGGAAGGAGAAAACCAGGCTCTGCCAGGATGGAAAAATCCCTGGAATTTTTCCTAATAAAGACATTCCTCCATCCGATACCGCGGGATAAATGAGCACCAAGGAAGGAGCACATGGAGAGATTCACATCCCCGAAAGCTCCAACGTCACCCAAACAATCCCTTTTCTACGGCTGCAATAAAATTTGGGAAGTGTTTGGGATAAATATCCCACCCAGCTAGGCCTTGGCATCGCTCCTGCCCACGCCGCAGGAGATGGAACCTCCAAACCCCTGGATGAAGCCAAGATCCCAAATCCAAAGGGTAATTTTAAGACTCCTTCCCATCCCTCCGACCCCTATGTGGGACTTTGGCTTAATTAAGGCATGGAAATAATGTTCCCATGCAAATTATTTTGAGAATCATCGCTGTGAACAGTGACTTTGGTCATGGAATCATGGAATGGCTCAGGTTGGAAGGGATCTGAAAGATCATCTCATTCCAAGCCTTCTCCCATGGGCAGGGAATGATGTTTCCAAGACCAATCCACTGCTGGGAAAACAGGGAGCATCCCTAAAATCAGAAGTGCTACGAAGGACATTCCAAGGAAAGGTTCCTTAAGTCCTTCACCTGTTAATGTTGAACGGATGGAAAAGTAGGAAGATAAAGGAAGTCACTTCAAGAGCTTCCGGGGATTTGGAATAAAAATGAAAATAGAAGAAATTCCAATAAAACAGGAGGTTTTGTGCTGCTTCCAGCTCTGGGATCTCCAATAGCAGAAGGATTTGGGAATGCTGGAGAAATTCCAGAGGAGGTCACGGAGATGCTCCAAGGGCTGGAGCCCCTCTGCTCTGGAGCCAGGCTGGGAGAAGTGGGAATGTCCAGCCTGGAAAAGGAAAACTCCAGGGAGACCTTAGAGCACCTTCCAGGGCCTAAAGGGGCTCCAGGAGAGCTGGAGAAGGACTGGGGACAAGGGGTGGAGGGACAGGACACAGGGAATGGCTTCCCAGGGTTAGATGGGATA
>NW_020918921.1:505-5458 GCF_003984885.1 Neopelma chrysocephalum | reverse complement strand
AGGGAAGCCGGTCCCTTGGTTCTTATCGCGGCCAAGGCAAAAGTTCGTCTGGGGAATAATTTTAAAGGACGGGGGACGAAAGGGTCGGAACCAAACGCGAACCAGGCACCGCACCCAGCGCACCTTTCCCCGTCTGCTGCGGCTCCGGGGGACCCCCCCTGGCACTCCCGTGGCCCGTCCTTGGCCAGCTCCAGCTCCCTGTGGCTCTGTGGCACAGGGGGACAGTCAGGGACGTTGGCTCAGTGACACAGGGGGACAGTCAGGGACGTTGCCTCAAAACGAAAGTGACAAAAGAATCGTTGAATCATCGACTCCCGGGATGGTTTGAGTTGGACGGGGCCATAAAGCCCATCCAGCCCCACCCCTGCCGTGGGCAGGGACACTCCCACTCTCCCAGGTTGCTCCAAGCCCCGTCCCCCCTGGTTTTGAACACCTCCAGGGATCCAGGGGCAGCCACGGCTGCCTCGCCAGCTCACAGGGAAGAATTCCTTCCCAAAATCCCACCTAACCCTGCCCTCTGGCACTGGGAAGCCATTCCCTGTGTCCTGTCCCTCCATGCCTTGTCCCCAATCCCTCTCCAGCTCTCTTGGAGCCCCTTTAGGCCCTGGAAGGGGCTCTAAGGCATCCCTGGATCCTTCTCTTCTCCAGGACGACAAAGACCAGATGACAGAACAGATCAGTGACACGAACGGGACAAAGTTCCAGGCTGAGGTGTCCCCCCAAGGTCTGGAGGGACGCAAACATTACGTGTCCTGCAGTGCCTGGGGCTGGCTCAGGCCCAGCTCTGCCTTTCATCACCTCCAAACCCCTCTGAAACGGGACCAACAGGGAGTTGTCAGCGTTTGCTGACCCCGAAGTGTCCGGGGCGGTTCAGCTCCAGCTCTGCTGCCGCAGGGAGGGAGGGGTGGCAGAGGTGTGGACGTGGTTTCAAGTGAAACCAGTTCCTCAGCTCGGGGACGGGCAGGGACGGAGCAGGGGCAGCGTGGGGACAGCTCATGGGAGCGGCTCCTCACCATTCCACACATCACCCCCCTCCTGCAGCTCCCTTTGCTGGCAGGACACAGCAGAGCAGATCCGTCCTGCCTGCTCATCCCACACGCAGCAGCAGCCGGGGTGCCCTCAGGATGCCCTCAGGATACCCTCAGGAGCCGTAAAATACACGGATGGGGGGAAATCTTTCACGGAGCGTTCCTTGGGGTGAGCGTTCCCGGGTGACACGCGGCGGAATTCGTTGCCACGGGGCGTTTGCAGCGGCCCCGAGCAGACGTTAAAGGGGTTTTAAAAGCCATTAGGCAAATTCGTGGGAGAAAAAAAATTGATTGAGGGCTGTTAAGCAGAGAGGCAGATGCAGCCTCTGGCTCCCGAGGGCCTGAGCTGCGGGTTGCCAGGAGCTGGTGAAACCCGGCTCCGTCCCCGCTCCGCTCCCGGCGCTCTTCCTGCCGGGATCTGCCACTGGCGACATTCCAGAACAGGATATAGGGATGTGGGGGGCTCAGATCCCGGCCGAGGAGCTGCTCCCGTGCCATCCCTGCTCCCGGCTTTCTGGGGAGGAAGCGTTTTGTGTTCACTGTGGATCTCTGTGGGTCTCTGCTGTTGTCCCCCACGTGCCGGACACGTCCTGGGCTGGAGCTCCCCCTGTCCCTGGTCCGGCCCTGCTCGGCAGCTCCGACAGGAATCTCCAGCGTCCTTTGGGGCACAAAACTCCCATCCAGCAGCAGGAGCCGCCCGAGCCCTGGATCTGTTCCAACTCGGACACCCTGAGTGCAGCATTCCTGGAGCTGGGATACCCTTGGATTCTTTGGGCAGCAGGGACAGCGGCTGTTCCCACAGCAGTGACCATCTCCCGTGGCTCCACTGCCCATCATCCCTGTGCAGTCAGTGTCCATAGTCCCTCATCCTCAGTGTCCCATCCGTGGCTTTCCTTTGCTGCAAACCCAGCAGTGACCCCCATCCTGCCCGTTCCTTCCCAATGTCCCTCATCCTCAGTGTCCCATCCATGGCTTTCCTTTGCTGCAAACCCAGCAGTGACCCCCATCCTCCCTGTTCCTTCCCAGTGTCCCTCATCCTCAGTGTCCCATCCACAGTTTTCCTTTGCTGCAAAGGCAGCAGTGCCTTCCCAATGTCCCTCATCCTCAGTGTCCCATCCGTGGCTTTCCTTTACCTCAAACCCATCAGTGACCCCCATCCTGCCCATTCCTTCCCAATTTCCCTCATCCTCAGTGTCCCATCTGTGGCTTTCCTTTGCTGCAAACCCAGCAGTGACCCCCGTCCTGCCCGTTCCTTCCCGGGCAGGGGTCACAGGCTCTGGTTCTCCCAACGGTCACATCACCCACATGCAGGAGAAACGGGCTCTGTCCTGGTGACCTCGGTGCTCTCCTGCTCAGCGTGACCTGCTGCTGCTCCCCAGGGCTCCAGCTGGGAATTCTGACCCGGAGCAGACCTGCTGCTGCTCCCCAGGGCTCCAGCTGGGAATTCTGACCCGGAGCAGAGGGCTGGGAAGCGTGGGCAGCCTGCCCCGTGCTCAGCCCCTGCCCCGTGGCTGCTGCCCCGGGAACGTGGGAGGAATCGGCCTCAAGTTGTGCCAGGGGAGGGCCAGGATGGGAAAATTCCTCCTGGAAATGTCTGTCCAGCTCTGGAGCAGGGCTGGAGTGCCCACCCCTGGGGGATTTAACATCCCCGTGGATGTGGCACTTGGGGACACGGTCAGTGGTGGCCTTGGCCGTGCTGGGGGAATGGTTGGACTCGAGGGACTCAGAGGGCTTTTCCAGCCCAAACAATTCCATGGTTCCGTGTATCCCTTGCCCGGGAGGGGGCTGTGATTCCTTCACCAGCCCTACCAGGCTGTTTCCATCGGGAATCCCCTGCTGTGGGGCAGCTGCAGAGACCTTTTGTCTGAAGGTTCAGGCTGTGGTTTCCATCCAGGATTCCGGTGTGTGGGAGGCCGGGCAGGGGGGGAATTTTCTCCTGGGGGCAAGTTCTGTTCTCCTTCTCCACCGTCTGGAAGGGAGAAGGGCCCATTCCTGCTCCGCCATCCCTGGGACACAGAGGGGTCCTGTCTGGTGTCATCCCATCACCAGGTGACCTGGGCACTGAAACCTTTGGATCTGCTGGTCACAGAACACCCGGGAGAGCACAGAGGGGCTGAAAGCTGCTGCCCAGCCCGGAGCTCCGGAGGGATTTATCCTATAGGGATGTGCAGCCAGCCCGGAGCTCCAGGGGGGTTTATCCTGCAGGGATGTGGAGCCAGCCCGGAGCTCCTTGTCTTATTTAAGGTGGGTCCTGGGTCCAGAGCTCTCTGACTTTAACTTGGGGGGGATTTCTGAGCCCCTCTCAGGGTCAGTTTGCTTTTATCCCTTTCCAGAACACTCTGCAGGCCCTGGGGTTTTCGGGAACGTCCTGACAATTCCGTGCCACAGGACCAGGGGTCCGTGAGGAGCAGGACCCACCCCAGGGCACTGACCCCACACCAGGAGCAGTGGCTCTGCAGGGCTCTGGGGTCAGAGGTGCCCAGGGCTGGGGGAAGCTCCATCTCCCTCCCTCCCTCCCTGCCAGGAGGCCCCTCTTGGCCTGTTTTTACCCTGTTTTTCCCCTGTGTGATGGATGGGGGTGGGATGGGGGGACACCACGTGTGACTGCTCAGCTTGCACCAGGTCGGGGCCAAAGGTTCAGGTGCCAAACCAGCTCCGTGGGTCTGACAAACACCTTCCCACCGCTCTGGCCCTCTGGGTGTGTTTGTCCAGGGATTCTGAGGGCCAGCGTGGCAGACACAGGATTCCCCAGGGCTCTGTTTGTGCGACCCGAGTTCCCACCCCGGGCTGGGACCTCCCCCGTCCCGCAGCTCCTCACCTGCGGCCTCCCCTGGGCCGGTGTGGGACCCGCGGGTGTCAGCAGGGAATTCAAGGTGTGTGAATTCGGGGGGAGCAGATCGGCGGGAATGCGACACCTCGGGATCGAAGCGATCCCGGGAGAGGGGGAGAGCGGATTCCTGGAGCCGCTTCTCACAGCCCGGAGCATCCCCGGGGAGCAGATCAGCAGGAATGCGACACCTCGGGATGGGAGCAATCCCGGGACAGGGACAGAGCGGATTCCTGGAGCCGCTTCTCACAGCCCGGAGCATCCCCAGGGAGCAGATCGGCGGGAATGCGACACCTCGGGATGGGAGCAATCCCGGGGCAGGGGCAGAGCGGATTCCTGGAGCCGCTTCTCACAACCCGGAGCATCCCCATCGTCCCCCCGGGGGCTGGGAGAGGGGCTGCAGGCTTTGGGAATGGCTCATCCCGCTCCTTCCAGCCCTGCCCGTGCTCCCGCTGGGCAGGAAACACGTCTCCAGCTCTTCCCCGAGCGCTTGGGAAGGGAGCCAGGGCGCGGAGACGGAGGCGGAGGTGAGGCTGGGCACGGGAGCCGCTGCTAAAATTGGGATGTCTGAGTCCGCCCGGGGGGGGCTCGGCCGCCCTCGGAGCAGGGGGGATTGGGGGGGGGGGGAGGCCGGGATGGAGTGAGGGGTGGAGAGAGGGGGGAGAGGCTGCCGGACAGCTGGATTTTGGAGAGAGCCGATGGTATTTTGGGAGCGGGATGATGGTACCTGGGAGCAGACCAGTGGTGTTTTGGAGCAGCCTGGTTGTATTTTGGAGCAGCATGGTTGGATTTTGGAGCAGGCTGGTTGGATTTTGGAGCAGCCTGGTTGGATTTTGGAGCAGACCAGTTGTATTTTGGAGCAGACCAGCTGGATTTTGGAGCAGCCTGGTTGGATTTTGGAGCAGCCTGGTTGGATTTTGGAGCAGGCCGGTTGGATTTTGGAGCAGGCTGACTGGATTTTGGAGCAGACCAATTGTGTTTTGGAGCAGACCAGTTGGATTTTGGAGCAGGTTGGTTGGATTTTGGAGCAGGCTGGTTGTATTTTGGAGACAGCTGGTTGTGTTTTGGAGCAGGCTGGCTGGATTTTGGAGCAGCCTG
>NW_020918921.1:0-495 GCF_003984885.1 Neopelma chrysocephalum | reverse complement strand
AAGCCAAAAGGGAAACCTCTGTGCCCTGTGGCAGTTTCAGTGACAGAGACACTCCTGTGCCCTCTGTGCCCCTCGGAGACTGGAGGGGGGGTTGTGAGTGGGAATATGGGCTCTCAGAGCCAAACGGATCCCATGTTTTTATCAGCGGCTCTGTCAATAAACACGGGCTGAGGTGAGTGAGCCGAGCCGGGGCAGAGCAGAGGGCTGGCACGGGTGACATTGAGGCCGAAGGAACAGTCATGGGACCATCAGGAACGGGCCCGAATGCACAGTCATGCCCCGCAGCCACTGAACAAACAGCCGCGCCGTGAATTCGGCCCCGCTTTGGAAGCGATTAAAGAGGAAAAAGGCCCCCGTGTGTGAGTTCAGCAGCCTCGGGAGGGACTCGGGCTCCCTGGTAACGCGGCCACGGGGCCTCGGTGCGTTCCCAGCTCCCCCGGGAGGTGTGTCCGGAGGAGCGGACGGTGCCAGGGGTTGGGATCTGTGCAGCCGTGC
>NW_020918920.1:2441-2608 GCF_003984885.1 Neopelma chrysocephalum | reverse complement strand
CAAATTGTGCCCTGTCCACAAGGTGTCTCCCAAATTGTGCCCCTTCCATATAGACTCACCTGTGTGTCTCCCCTACTGCATCCCAAATTTTATAGACACTCACCCCCATGTCCCTGATGCTTCATCCCAAATTTTTCCCCCTCCACAGGGACTCACCCACATGTCCC
>NW_020918920.1:0-2431 GCF_003984885.1 Neopelma chrysocephalum | reverse complement strand
TCCTGGTATCCCAAACCCATCCCTGGTTCTCTCTGGATGTTGCTGAGACCTTTCCCCCCAAACCCACGAGCTCCTCCTGGGCTGACACGTTGTTCCAGGGGGGGAATCTCAGGTTTGAGGAAACACTCGGAGCATTTATTTTTGCCCTGAAATGTATAATAAATGCCGTTAAAGACGTGGGCTTTGACAGAGGTAATAATAAATTCCGTGTTAAAGACAGTGCTCTAATTCCTTCTCCCCTCCAATACTGCCCAGAATAAACTATATTCATCACCCAGTAATTTTTTACCCCATAAATCTTTAAAACGAACCGTCGGAGGCTGTTGAGGCTGAAATATTGTGAATTTATTAGATATGCCCGTGTAGGAATTGGATTCAGAGGTTTCCATTCGAATATATTAAGGGGGGAAATTTGTGTCCCTGAGTGTGACAATCCTGCCATTTTCCAAAGGCTCCGGAACAAGCGGCAGCTCCTCCGGACTCGACTCCTGCCTTTGATTTGACAGAGATTTAAGGACGAGCCCCTCGATGGGGTTTTTGTGTGAGGGGAGGGGTTGACATTTGCTGCCGTGCCCTTGGGTGGCAAAACTAAATAAATAAAGAGTGAATAAATAGGTAAATACGCGTCGGGGTAAATAAATAAACGTGGAGCTAAACAGGGAGGTAAATAGGTGAATAAATACAGAGGCAAATGCAGATAAATAATGGCAGAGGCAAAGAGATGAATAAATCAATCTCGAGGTAGGACTTTATATAAGGAAGCAGATCAATAAGTAAATAAATATATAAGTGAATAAATAAAGAGGTATTTTTTTTCTCCAGTGTGGCAAATGCCCGAGCATTTCCCGGTTTGTTTTGTAAATGGGAGTGGGAATTTCGTTTGGAAGTCGTGAGGATGGGAAGTGTTAAAGTGAAGCCTCATCCTTAAACCCTTCCCTTCCTGACTGCAGCTTTCCCAGCTTGTTTTATGGATCTACATATTATATATATATTATATAGATGATATAGATATAGATATAGATATAGATATAGATATAGATATAGATATAGATATAGATATAGATATAGATATAGATATAGATATAGATATAGATATAGATATAGTGTGTAATTATATATGCAATATCTTGTCTTATATTTTTAGCTGTATAATATTATTGACTATAACATTATGAGTGTAATATTATTGAATTGGACTTTGCTGATCCTTGTGCATCCCTTCCAACTTGGCATATTCATGATTATATAATATATTATATTATATATTACATGATTATAATATATTTATATATAATATATATTTTTATATATTTATATATAATATATATAATATATTTTTAGCTATATAATATTATTGACTATAACATTATGAGTGTAATATTATTGAGTTGGACTTTGCTGATCCTTGTGGGTCCCTTCCAACTTGGCATATTCATGATTATATAGTATATAATATATTATATTATTATTATAAATTTATATATTATATATTTATATATATTTACATATATTTATATACATTTATATATATAATATATATATTTTTAGCTATATAATATTATTGACTATAACATTATGAGTATAATATTATTGAATTGGACTTTGGTGATCCTTGTGGGCCCCTTCCAACTCTGAATACTCATGATTATATATTATATTATATATTATATGAATATATAAAATACACTATTATAAATGATAATATTCTCTCTCTATTCTGTACACCCACACCTGGATGCAGGTTGTTTATATTTGGGAAGGGGTTAATTGTTCACGGAGAGGAAAAGGAGGAGCCCTGAGGATAAAATCCCAATTCCACATGGGCAGAACAGCCCGGGGGGGGTTCAAACGTGCCAGGGGGTGAGAGCAGCACCTCCAGCCCTGCCAGGTCAGAGCCTGTTGAGCTCAGGGCACCTTTTGTTTCCTTTGCTGATGTGAGATCCCAGCAGAGAGTGGGAAATCTTTGTTCATTAGAGAGAGACGGAGCTAATTATAAAACCATCTCGGGGGCCATGAGGCGCCGGTAACATTTAAACCAATTGATGTGGTAACATTTAAAGCGGTTCTGTTGCAAAATGTCACGTCCCCGGCTCGTTTCCATCAGGGACGAGTTAATGGATGGATGGGATTCAAACTCCTGGAATCCAAACTCCCGGGCTCGGGAATAAAACCGAGTTTCCCTCGGCCAGAAGTCCCTCTGAGCTCCCAAAGGTCCCCAATTCCCGGCGTTTTACCCTCTTTGAGGTCACAGATCGAGGGTTAAAAGTGAGAGTGGGAATGATAATCCTGACAACGCTGAAATCCGGGGGTGAGAGAGCTTGGAGGAGCCTGGTTTGGGGGGCAGGTTCATGTCCCACCCCACCCAGGACCTCACACCTGCCAGTGTTCTGTGCTCCCTTCCCTCCATCCTCCCTTCTCTCCATCCTCCCTT
>NW_020918919.1:0-1620 GCF_003984885.1 Neopelma chrysocephalum | reverse complement strand
ACTCCTGAGGTTCTCCCCATCCCATCCCACTCCCGGGGCTGTTCCCCGTCCCGTTGCTCACCGGGCAGGGAGCGGATGAACTCGTACACGTCCTCCACGTTCCACTTGCTGGGCTCGCTGGGCAGGAAGCGGTGGCCGAGCCCGGGCAGGTCCCGGCCGTGCACGTCGGGCAGCTCCATGTCCCGCAGCTCCAGGTCCCGCTCCCCCTGCCGGCGCCGGGACGTGGAGGAGCTGGCGGAGATCGGCGACAGCGGCTCCTCGTAGCTCGAGTTGTCGGAGCAGCGGCTCGAATCCTCCTGGCTGTGGTTGAGCTGCGGCGACAGCGACGGAGATGCCGCTGGGACACGGCCCCGGGGCTGCGGGGGCAGCGCCGGCACCAGCGCCCAAAAAATGGGGACAAACCCCGGCCCCGGCGCTCCAAAAATGGGGACAAGCCCCGGTCCCCCAAAAAAGGGGACAAGCCCCGGTCCCGGTGCCCCCAAAAAGGGGACAAACCCCGGCCCCGGTGCTCCAAAAATGGGGAAAAACCCCGACCTCAGTGCCTAAAAAAAGGGGACAAACCCTGGCCCCAGCGCCCCAAAAATGGGGACAAACCCCGGCCCCGGTGCCTCAACAATGGGGACAAACCCCGGCCCCGGTGCCCCAAAAATTGCGACAAACCCCGGCCCCAGTGCCTAAAAAAAGGGGACAAACCCCGGCCCCAGCGCCAGCGCCCCAAAAATGGGGACAAACCTCGACCCCAGTGCCTCAACAATGGGGACAAACCCCGGCCCCGGTGCCCCAAAAATGGGGACAAATCCCAGACCCAGCACCCACCCTATGTCCCCCCTACTGGGGACAATCCCAGCCTTGGTGCCCACCCTGTGATCCCAAAATTCAGGGACAAACCCTGGCCTCACATCCCACTCAAAGTCTCCAGTTTGGGGACAAAGCGCAGCCCCAGAGCTCCCTGAAATTCAGGGACAAACGGAAGCCCCAGTGCCCCAAAAATGGGGACAAACCCTGGCCTCAGGGCCCACCCTGTGTCCCCCTCAACTGGGGACAACCCCAGGCTTGGTGCCCACCCTGTGTCCCCAAAATTCAGGGACAAACCCCAGCCTTAGCTCCCACTCTGTGCCCCCCAGTTGCAGCCTCAGCACCCACGGCATGTCCCCAAAATTCAGGGACAAACCCTGGCCTTGGTGCCCACCCTGTGTCCCCAAAATTCAGGGACAAACCCCAGCCTTGGTGCCCGCCCTGTGTCCCCAAAATTCAGGGACAAACCCCGGCCTTGGTGCCCGCCCTGTGTCCCCAAAATTCAGGGACAAACCCACCCCAACACCCACCTTGTGTTTCCCAAGTTGGGGACAAACCCTGGCCTCAGATCCCACCCTTATCCTAAATGTGGGGGCAAACCCCAGACTAGGGACAAACCGTGGCCTTGGTGCCCACCCCAGGTCCCCAGAATTCGGGGACAAACCGTGGCCTCGATGCCCACCCTGTGTCCCCAAAACTCAGGGACAAGCCCCGGCCTCAGCACCCGCCCTCGCCTGCAATCTGGGGACAAACCTGGCCTCGGTGCCCACCTCGTGTCCCCCAGCCGGGTACAAACCTCGGTGCCCACCCCCTGTCCCTCAGCTG
>NW_020918918.1:506-5318 GCF_003984885.1 Neopelma chrysocephalum | reverse complement strand
AGGGAAGCCGGTCCCTTGGTTCTTATCGCGGCCAAGGCAAAAGTTCGGCTGGGGAATAATTTTAAAGGACGGGGGACGAAAGGGTTGGAACCGAACGCGAACCAGGCACCGCACCCAGCGCACCTTTCCCCGTCTGCTGCGGCTCCGGGGGCCCCCCCTGGCACTCCCGTGGCCCGTCCTTGGCCAGCTCCAGCTCCCTGTGGGCTCTGTGACACAGGGGGACAATCAGGGACGTTGGCTCTGTGACACAGGGGGACAATCAGGGACGTTGCCTCAAAACGAAAGTGACAAAAGAATCGTTGAATCATCGACTCCCGGGATGGTTTGAGTTGGACGGGGCCATAAAGCCCATCCAGCCCCACCCCTGCCGTGGGCAGGGACACCTCCCACTCTCCCAGGTTGCTCCAAGCCCTGTCCCCCCTGGTTTTGAACACTTCCAGGGATCCAGGGGCAGCCACGGCTGCCTCGCCAGCTCACAGGGAAGAATTCCTTCCCAAAATCCCATCTACCCCTGCCCTCTGGCACTGGGAAGCCATTCCCTGTGTCCTGTCCCTCCATGCCTTGTCCCCAATCCCTCTCCAGCTCTCTTGGAGCCCCTTTAGGCCCTGGAAGGGGCTCTCAGGTCTCCCTGGATCCTTCTCTTCTCCAGGACGACAAAGACCAGACGACAGAACAGATCAGTGACACGAACGGGACAAAGTTCCAGGCTGAGGTGTCCCCCCAAGGTCTGGAGGGACGCAAACATTACGTGTCCTGCAGTGCCTGGGGCTGGCTCAGGCCCAGCTCTGCCTTTCATCACCTCCAAACCCCTCTGAAACGGGACCAACAGGGAGTTGTCAGCGTTTGCTGACCCCGAAGTGTCCGGGGCGGTTCAGCTCCAGCTCTGCTGCCGCAGGGAGGGAGGGGTGGCAGAGGTGTGGACGTGGTTTCAAGTGAAACCAGTTCCTCAGCTCGGGGACGGGCAGGGACGGAGCAGGGGCAGCGTGGGGACAGCTCGTGGGAGCGGCTCCTCACCATTCCACACATCACCCCCCTCCTGCAGCTCCCTTTGCTGGCAGGACACAGCGGAGCAGATCTATCCTGCCTGCTCATCCCACACGCAGCAGCCGGGCTGCCCTCAGGATGCCCTCAGGATACCCTCAGGAGCCGTAAAATACACGGATGGGGGGAAATCTTTCACGGAGTGTTCCTTGGGGTGAGCGTTCCCGGGTGACACGCGGCGGAATTCGTTGCCACGGGGCGTTTGCAGCGGCCCCGAGCAGACGTTAAAGGGGTTTTAAAAGCCATTAGGCAAATCTGTGGGAGAAAAAAAATTGATTGAGGGCTGTTAAGCAGAGAGGCAGATGCAGCCTCTGGCTCCCGAGGGCCTGAGCTGCGGGTTGCCAGGAGCTGGTGAAACCCGGCTCCGTCCCCGCTCCGCTCCCGGCGCTCTTCCCGTCGGGATCTGCCACTGGCGACATTCCAGAACAGGATACAGGGATGTGGGGGGCTCAGATCCCGGCCGAGGAGCTGCTCCCGTGCCATCCCTGCTCCCGGCTTTCTGGGGAGGAAGCGTTTTGTGTTCACTGTGGATCTCTGTGGGTCTCTGCTGTTGTCCCCCACGTGCCGGACACGTCCTGGGCTGGAGCTCCCCCTGTCCCTGGTCCGGCCCTGCTCGGCAGCTCCGACAGGAATCTCCAGCGTCCTTTGGGGCACAAAACTCCCATCCAGCAGCAGGAGCCGCCCGAGCCCCGGATCTGTTCCAACTCGGACACCCTGAGTGCAGCATTCCTGGAGCTGGGATACCCTTGGATTCTTTGGGCAGCAGGGACAGCGGCTGTTCCCACAGCAGTGACCATCTCCCGTGGCTCCACTGCCCATCATCCCTGTGCAGTCAGTGTCCCCATGTCCCTCATCCTCAGTGTCCCATCCATGGCTTTCCTTTGCTGCAAACCCAGCAGTGACCCCTGTCCTGTCCATTCCTTCCCAATGTCCCTCATCCTCAGTGTCCCATCCATGGCTTTCCTTTGCTGCAAACCCAGCAGTGACACATAATTCTGCCTGTTCCTTCCCAATGTCCCTCATCCTCAGTGTCCCATCCGTGGTTTTCCTTTGCCTCAAACCCATCAGTGACCCCCGTCCTGCCCGTTCCTTCCCGGGCAGGGGTCACAGGCTCCGGTTCTCCCCACGGTCACATCACCCACGGGCAGGAGAAACGGGCTCTGTCCTGGTGGCCTTGGCGCTCTCCTGCTCAGCGTGACCTGCTGCTGCTTCCCAGGGCTCCAGCTGGGAATTCTGACCCGGAGCAGAGGGCTGGGAAGCGTGGACAGCCCGCCCCGTGCTCAGCCCCTGCCCCGTGGCTGCTGCCCCGGGAAAGTGGGAGGAAACGGCCTCAAGTTGTGCCAGGGGAGGTTCAGGATGGGAAAATTCCTCCTGGAAATGTCTGTCCAGCTCTGGAGCAGGGCTGGAGTGCCCACCCTGGGGGGATTTAACATCCCTGTGGATGTGGCACTTGGGGACACGGTCAGTGGTGGCCTTGGCCGTGCTGGGGGAATGGTTGGACTCGAGGGACTCAGAGGGCTTTTCCAGCCCAAACAATTCCATGGTTCCGTGTATCCCTTGCCCGGGAGGGGGCTGTGATTCCTTCACCAGCCCTACCAGGCTGTTTCCATCGGGAATCCCCTGCTGTGGGGCAGCTGCAGAGACCTTTTGTCTGAAGGTTCAGGCTGTGGTTTCCATCCAGGATTCCGGTGTGTGGGAGGCCGGGCAGGGGGGGAATTTTCTCCTGGGGGCAAGTTCTGTTCTCCTTCTCCACCGTCTGGAAGGGAGAAGGGCCCATTCCTGCTCCGCCATCCCTGGGACACAGAGGGGTCCTGTCTGGTGTCATCCCATCCTCAGGTGACCTGGGCACTGAAACCTTTGGATCTGCTGGTCACAGAACACCTGGGAGGGCACAGAGGGGCTGAAAGCTGCTGCCCAGCCCGGAGCTCCGGAGGGATTTATCCTATAGGGACATGGAGCCAGCCCGGAGCTCCAGATGGATTTATCCTGCAGGGATGTGGAGCCAGCCCGGAGCTCCAGAGGGGTTTATCCTGCAGGGATGTGGAGCCAGCCCAGAGCTCCAGGGGGGTTTATCCTGCAGGGATGTGCAGCCAGCCCGGAGCTCTGGAGGGATTTATCCTGCAGGGACGTGGAGCCAGCCCGGAGCTCCAGAGGGGTTTATCCTGCAGGGATGTGGAGCCAGCCCGGAGCTCCTTGTCTTATTTAAGGTGGGTCCTGGGTCCAGAGCTCTCTGACTTTAACTTGGGGGGGATTTCTGAGCCCCTCTCAGGGTCAGTTTGCTTTTATCCCTTTCCAGAACACTCTGCAGGCCCTGGGGTTTTCGGGAACGTCCTGACAATTCCGTGCCACAGGACCAGGGGTCCGTGAGGAGCAGGACCCCCCCAAAGCACTGACCCCACACCAGGAGCAGTGGCTCTGCAGGGCTCTGGGGTCAGAGGTGCCCAGGGCTGGGGGAAGCTCCATCTCCCTCCCTCCCTCCCTGCCAGGAGGCCCCTCTTGGCGTGTTTTTACCCTGTTTTTCACCTGTGTGATGGATGGGGGTGGGATGGGGGGACACCACGTGTGACTGCTCAGCTGGCACCGGGTCGGGGCCAAAGGTTCAGGTGCCAAACCAGCTCCGTGGATCTGACAAACACCTTCCCACTGCTCTGTCCCTCTGGGTGTGTTTGTCCAGGGATTCTGAGGGCCAGCGTGGCAGCCACAGGACTCCCCAGGGCTCTGTTTGTGCGACCCCAGCTCCCACCCCTGGCTGGGACCTCCCCTGTCCTGCGGCTCCTCACCTGTGCCAGTGTGGGACCCGCGGGTGTCGGCAGGGAATTCAAGGTGTGTGAATTCGGGGGGAGCAGATCGGCGGGAACGCGACACCTCGGGATGGGAGCGATCCTGGGAGAGGGGGAGAGCGGATTCCTGGAGCCGCTTCTCACAGCCCGGAGCATCCCCAGGGAGCAGATCGGCGGGAATGCGACACCTCGGGATGGGAGCAATCCCGGGACAGGGGCAGAGCGGATTCCTGGAGCCGCTTCTCACAGCCCGGAGCATCCCCACCGTCCCCCCGGGGGCTGGGAGAGGGGCTGCAGGCTTTGGGAATGGCTCATCCCGCTCCTTCCAGCCCTGCCCGTGCTCCCGCTGGGCAGGAAACACGTCTCCAGCTCTTCCCCGAGCGCTTGGGAAGGGAGCCAGGGCGCGGAGACGGAGGCGGAGGTGAGGCTGGGCACGGGAGCCGCTGCTAAAATTGGGATGTCTGAGTCCGCCCGGGGGGGGCTCGGCCGCCCTCGGAGCGGGGGGTGGGGGGGGGGGGGGAGGCCGGGATGGAGTGAGGGGTGGAGAGAGGGGGGAGAGGCTGCCGGACAGCTGGATTTTGGAGAGAGCCGATGGTATTTTGGGAGCGGGATGATGGTACCTGGGAGCAGACCAGTGGTGTTTTGGAGCAGCCTGGTTGTATTTTGGAGCAGCATGGTTGGATTTTGGAGCAGGCTGGTTGGATTTTGGAGCAGCCTGGTTGGATTTTGGAGCAGACCAGTTGTATTTTGGAGCAGACCAGCTGGATTTTGGAGCAGCCTGGTTGGATTTTGGAGCAGCCTGGTTGGATTTTGGAGCAGGCCGGTTGGATTTTGGAGCAGGCTGACTGGATTTTGGAGCAGACCAATTGTGTTTTGGAGCAGACCAGTTGGATTTTGGAGCAGGTTGGTTGGATTTTGGAGCAGGCTGGTTGTATTTTGGAGACAGCTGGTTGTGTTTTGGAGCAGGCTGGCTGGATTTTGGAGCAGCCTG
>NW_020918918.1:0-496 GCF_003984885.1 Neopelma chrysocephalum | reverse complement strand
AAGCCAAAAGGGAAACCTCTGTGCCCTGTGGCAGTTTCAGTGACAGAGACACTCCTGTGCCCTCTGTGCCCCTCGGAGACTGGAGGGGGGGTTGTGAGTGGGAACGTGGGGCTCTCAGAGCCAAACGGATCCCATGTTTTTATCAGCGGCTCTGTCAATAAACACGGGCTGAGGTGAGTGAGCCGAGCCGGGGCAGAGCAGAGGGCTGGCACGGGTGACATTGAGGCCGAAGGAACAGTCATGGGACCATCAGGAACGGGCCCGAATGCACAGTCATGCCCCGCAGCCACTGAACAAACAGCCGCGCCGTGAATTCGGCCCCGCTTTGGAAGCGATTAAAGAGGAAAAAGGCCCCCGTGTGTGAGTTCAGCAGCCTCGGGAGGGACTCGGGCTCCCTGGTAACGCGGCCACGGGGCCTCGGTGCGTTCCCAGCTCCCCCGGGAGGTGTGTCCGGAGGAGCGGACGGTGCCAGGGGTTGGGATCTGTGCAGCCGTGC
>NW_020918917.1:3481-4017 GCF_003984885.1 Neopelma chrysocephalum | reverse complement strand
TTTCCTGGATTTCTTCTTCTCATCCCAAATTAAACCCCATTTCCATGGATTTCTCCGGGTTTTCCCCTCAGTCCGTGATTTTCCTCATGATGGTTCATTTCGTGGCATCTCCAGTTGACTTGGAATGGAAACTTGACCTTAAATCTGCTTTTAATCCCGAATTAAACCCGATTTTCCATGGATTTCTTCTTCTCATCCCAACTTAAACCACATTTCCGTGAATTTCTTTTCCTTCTCCCAAATTAAACCCCATTTCCATGGATTTCTCCCGTTTTTCCACCTCCAGCCCCACAATTTTTGTCATGATGGAAGGTCAATGATGGAAGGTCATCTCCAGTTGATTGGAATGGAAACTTGACCTTAAACCTGCTTTTAATCCCCAATTAAACTTGATTCACCTCCATTTCTTCTCATTAACCCAAATTAAACCACATTTCCATGAATTTCTTCTTCTCATCCCAAATTAAACCCCATTTCCATGGTTTTTTCCCCCCAGATCCACGATTTTCTTCATGATAGAAGGTCAATGACGGAAG
>NW_020918917.1:0-3471 GCF_003984885.1 Neopelma chrysocephalum | reverse complement strand
CTTACGATGGACAAGCTCCTCCTGCTGCCCCTCCTGGTTTTCAGCACGGCCGCCCCCCCGGCGGCGCCCATGACGTGCCCCAAGCGCTGCCAGTGCCAGAACCTCTCCCCTTCCTTCACCATCCTGTGCACCAAGACCGGGCTCCTGTTCGTGCCGCCCGCCCTGGACCGGCGCACGGCCGAGCTGCGCCTCATGGACAACTTCATCACCGTCCTGCGGCGCAAGGACTTCGCCAACATGACCAACCTGCTGCACCTCACCCTGTCGCGCAACACCATCAGCCAGATCATGCCCTTGGCCTTCGCCGACCTGCGCGGGCTCCACGCCCTCCACCTGGACAGCAACCGGCTGACGGCGCTCAGGGACGACCACCTCAAGGGCCTGGTCAACCTGCGCCACCTCATCCTCAGCAACAACCAGCTGAGCTCGGTGTCGCCGCGCTCGCTCGACGACTTCGTGGACACCATCGAGGACCTGGACCTGTCCTACAACAACCTGGTGGACGTGCCCTGGGAGACGGTGGCGCGGCTCTCCAACGTCAACACGGTGAGCCTGGACCACAACCTCATCGAGTTCGTGCCCGAGGGCATCTTCTCCAACCTGCACAAGCTGGCGCGGCTCGACATGACCTCCAACAAGCTGAAGAAGATCCCGCCCGACCCGCTCTTCTCGCGCATCCCCGTCTACGCCAAGTCCAAGGGGTCGCCGCTGTCGTCGCTGGTGCTGAGTTTCGGGGGGAACCCCCTGCACTGCAACTGCGAGCTGGTGTGGCTGCGGCGCCTGACGCGCGAGGACGACCTGGAGACGTGCGCGTCGCCGCCCGAGCTTTCCGGCAAGTACTTCTGGTCCATCAAGGAGGAGGAGTTCGTGTGCGAGCTGCCCATGATCACCCACCGCACGCCGCGGCTGGCGGCCGCCGAGGGCCGGGGGGCCTCGCTCAAGTGCAAGGCCGTGGGCGACCCCGAGCCCTACGTGCGCTGGATCGCGCCCGACGGCAAGTTGGTGGCCAACACCAGCCGCACGACGTCCTACGAGAACGGCACCTTGGACATCCTGGTGGTGGCCATGGCGGACAAAGGGACCTTCACCTGCATCGCCTCCAACGCCGCCGGAGAGTCCACGGCGCCCGTGGAGCTGCTGGTGACGCCGGCGGCCGAGGCCGGCAACGACACCGGCTGCGAGAAGGAGGAGAGGGAGGAGGAACCGGGAGCCTCCGACATCCTCATCCCGGCCAAGTCGAGCTTCGCCAATGAGAGCAAGGAGAGGCAGGAGAAGGGGGTGGTGGTGGAGGAGCTGACGGCGGCGTCGGCGCTGATCCGGTGGGAGTCGCGGCAGCCGCTGCCCGGAGTCAGGATGTACCAGATCCAGTACAACTCGTCCACCGATGACATCCCGGTCTACAGGTGGGGAGAGGGGGTGGGAGGAGGGTGGGGGTGTTGGGGGGGGTGGAGAAGGGGCCCGGCCCAAGAACCTTCCCAAGATCCTTTTAAGACCTGTCCCAAGGCCAAAGACCCTTCTAAAACCCATCCTAAGACCCATCCCAAGACCCTTCTAAGACCCATCCTAAGACCTTTTCCAAGATCCAAGACCCTTCCAAGATCCAAGACCCTTCTAAGACCCATCTTAAGACCCATCCCAAGACCCTTCTAAGACCCATCTTAAGACTCTTCTAAGACCCAAGACCCATCCTAAGACCCTTCCCAAGACCCTTCCAAGACCCTTCTAAGACCCATCCCAAGACCCTTCTAAGACCCTCCTAAGACCCATCCCAAGACCCATCCCAAGACCCTTCTAAGACCCTTCTAAGACCCTTCCCAAGACCCATTCCAAGCCCCTCCCTCCATCCCCTCACATCCCATCACCCCGCCCTGGTCTCCCCCATCTCCCACAAGTCAGAAGACCCTCCTTGACCTCCTTTTCCCCCCTTTTTTCTCCAGGATGATCCCACCCACCAACAAATCCATCCCAAGACCCTTCTAAGACCCATCCTAAGACCCATCTTAAGGTCCTTCTAAGACCCATCCTAAGATCCATCCCAAGACCCTTCTAAGACCCATCTTACGACACATTTCAAGAGCCTTCCCAAGACCTTTCTAAGACCCATTCCAAGACCCTTCCAAGACCCATCCCAAGACCCTTTTAAGACCCATCATAAGACCCTTCCCAAGACCCATCCTAAGACCCAAGACCCATCCCAAGCCCCTCCCTCCATCCCCTCACATCCCATCGCCCCGCCCCGGTCTCCCAGGAGTCAGAAGAGCCTCCTTGACCTCCTTTTCCCCCATTTTTTCCCCAGGATGATCCCACCCACCAGCAAATCCATCCCAAGACCCTTCTAAGACCCATCCCAAGACCCTTCCCAAGACCCTTTTAAGACCCTTCCCAAGACCCTTCTAAGACCCTTCAAAGACCCATCCTAAGACCCTTCCCAAGACCCTTCTAAGACCCATCTTAAGGTCCTTCTAAGACCCATCCTAAGACCTTTCCCAAGACCCTTCTAAGACCCATCCCAAGACCCTTCTAAGACTCATCCTAAGACCCATCCCAAGACCCTTCTAAGACCCATCCCAAGACCCTTCGTAGACCCATCCTCGGATCAATCCCAAGACCCATCTCAAGACCCTTCTAAGACCCATCCCAAGACACATTCCAAGACACATCCCAAGACCCTTCTAAGACTCATCTGAAGACCCAAGACCCTTCTAAGACCCTTCCAAGACCCATCCCAAGCCCCTCCCTCCATTCCCTCGTGTCCCATCACCCCGTAACGAGTCAGAAGAGCCTCCTTGACCCCCCCCCCCCTCCCTTCCCCCCCTTTTTTTCCCAGGATGATCCCCCCCACCAGCAAATCCTTCCTGCTGACCGACCTTGCCCCGGGCCGCTCGTACGATCTCTGCGTCCTTGCCGTCTACTCGGACGGCGCCACGGCCCTGCCGGCCACCCGCTCCCTGGGCTGCGCCCGCTTCGCCACCGGCGAGGAGCCGCCGCGCTGCCGCTCCCTCCACGCCCAGTTCCTGGGCGGCACCATGATCATCGTCATCGGCGGCATCATCGTGGCCTCGGTGCTCGTCTTCATCTTCATCCTCCTCATGAAGTACAAAGTGTACAACAACAATCATCCGTCCCAACACAAGAAGGCGGCCAAGGTGACCCACGTCTGCTCCCAAACCAACGGCGGCTCCGTCGCCAAAGGGGGCGAGAGGAGGGAAAGCTCCTGCCAGGAATTTTCCGTGGGAAGCAGAGGGAAGACGGTGGTGGAGTTGGACTGGGATAAAGCGACTCCGCCTCCGGTTCCTTCCCAGGGAGATTCCGACTCGGCGGCGCCGTCCTAATGACGCCGGGGTTTTGAAAAAAGCCCCATTCTCGAGGTTTTAAAAAAAGCTCCGCTTTATTATTATCTATTTTTTAAAGGAAAAAAAACACAAAAAAAGAGACCGGACGTGGTTTCAAGAGATATTTTTTTAAGAGTTT
>NW_020918916.1:0-393 GCF_003984885.1 Neopelma chrysocephalum | reverse complement strand
GGGGGCACTGGGTGGGCCTGGGGAGTTACTGGGGGATTACCAGGACACACAGGGAGACACTGGCAGGTTACTGGGCCACACTGGGGGTTACTGGGGGGCTCACTGAAGGATCACTGGGCCATACCTGAGGGCAGTGGGAGGTCACTGGGACACACTGGCTGGTCACTGGTGGGGTTACTGCTTCATACTGAGGGTCACTGGAAGGTCATTGGGATATACTGGGGGCATTGGGATCCCCTTAACCGGAGGTAGTATATCTGCCCCCCCCGATTTTGGGGGCATCCCTAGGATCCCTCCCCTGGGGGCTGGGGGACCCCATGAAGCCCACTGCTGGGGTTTAGGGAACCCCCCCAAAATCCCCTCAAACCCCCTGAAATCCCCTCAGAAATCCAC
>NW_020918915.1:2448-2615 GCF_003984885.1 Neopelma chrysocephalum | reverse complement strand
CAAATTGTGCCCTGTCCACAAGGTGTCTCCCAAATTGTGCCCCTTCCATATAGACTCACCTGTGTGTCTCCCCTACTGCATCCCAAATTTTATAGACACTCACCCCCATGTCCCTGATGCTTCATCCCAAATTTTTCCCCCTCCACAGGGACTCACCCACATGTCCC
>NW_020918915.1:0-2438 GCF_003984885.1 Neopelma chrysocephalum | reverse complement strand
TCCTGGTATCCCAAACCCATCCCTGGTTCTCTCTGGATGTTGCTGAGACCTTTCCCCCCAAACCCACGAGCTCCTCCTGGGCTGACACGTTGTTCCAGGGGGGGAATCTCAGGTTTGAGGAAACACTCGGAGCATTTATTTTTGCCCTGAAATGTATAATAAATGCCGTTAAAGACGTGGGCTTTGACAGAGGTAATAATAAATTCCGTGTTAAAGACAGTGCTTTAATTCCTTCTCCCCTCCAATACTGCCCAGAATAAACTATATTCATCACCCAGTAATTTTTTACCCCATAAATCTTTAAAACGAACCGTCGGAGGCTGTTGAGGCTGAAATATTGTGAATTTATTAGATATGCCCGTGTAGGAATTGGATTCAGAGGTTTCCATTCGAATATATTAAGGGGGGAAATTTGTGTCCCTGAGTGTGACAATCCTGCCATTTTCCAAAGGCTCCGGAACAAGCGGCAGCTCCTCCGGACTCGACTCCTGCCTTTGATTTGACAGAGATTTAAGGACGAGCCCCTCGATGGGGTTTTTGTGTGAGGGGAGGGGGGTGACATTTGCTGCCGTGCCCTTGGGTGGCAAAACTAAATAAATAAAGAGTGAATAAATAGGTAAATACGCGTCGGGGTAAATAAATAAACGTGGAGCTAAACAGGGAGGTAAATAGGTGAATAAATACAGAGGCAAATACAGATAAATAATGGCAGAGGCAAAGAGATGAATAAATCAATCTCGAGGTAGGACTTTATATAAGGAAGCAGATCAATAAGTAAATAAATATATAAGTGAATAAATAAAGAGGTATTTTTTTTCTCCAGTGTGGCAAATGCCCGAGCATTTCCCGGTTTGTTTTGTAAATGGGAGTGGGAATTTCGTTTGGAAGTTGTGAGGATGGGAAGTGTTAAAGGGAAGCCTCATCCTTAAACCCTTCCCTTCCTGACTGCAGCTTTCCCAGGTTGTTTTATGGATCTACATATTATATATATATTATATAGATGATATAGATATAGATATAGATATAGATATAGATATAGATATAGATATAGATATAGATATAGATATAGATATAGATATAGATATAGATATAGATATAGATATAGATATAGTGTGTAATTATATATGCAATATCTTGTCTTATATTTTTAGCTGTATAATATTATTGACTATAACATTATGAGTGTAATATTATTGAATTGGACTTTGGTGATCCTTGTGCATCCCTTCCAACTTGGCATATTCATGATTATATAATATATTATATTATATATTACATGATTATAATATATTTATATATAATATATATTTTTATATATTTATATATAATATATATAATATATTTTTAGCTATATAATATTATTGACTATAACATTATGAGTGTAATATTATTGAGTTGGACTTTGCTGATCCTTGTGGGTCCCTTCCAACTTGGCATATTCATGATTATATAGTATATAATATATTATATTATTATTATAAATTTATATATTATATATTTATATATATTTATATATATTTATATACATTTATATATATAATATATATATTTTTAGCTATATAATATTATTGACTATAACATTATGAGTATAATATTATTGAATTGGACTTTGGTGATCCTTGTGGGCCCCTTCCAACTCTGAATACTCATGATTATATATTATATTATATATTATATGAATATATAAAATACACTATTATAAATGATAATATTCTCTCTCTATTCTGTACACCCACACCTGGATGCAGGTTGTTTATATTTGGGAAGGGGTTAATTGTTCACGGAGAGGAAAAGGAGGAGCCCTGAGGATAAAATCCCAATTCCACATGGGCAGAACAGCCCTGGGGGGGTTCAAACGTGCCAGGAGGTGAGAGCAGCACCTCCAGCCCTGCCAGGTCAGAGCCTGTTGAGCTCAGGGCACCTTTTGTTTCCTTTGCTGATGTGAGATCCCAGCAGAGAGTGGGAAATCTTTGTTCATTAGAGAGAGACGGAGCTAATTATAAAACCATCTCGGGGGCCATGAGGCGCCGGTAACATTTAAACCAATTGATGTGGTAACATTTAAAGCGGTTCTGTTGCAAAATGTCACGTCCCCGGCTCGTTTCCATCAGGGACGAGTTAATGGATGGATGGGATTCAAACTCCTGGAATCCAAACTCCCGGGCTCGGGAATAAAACCGAGTTTCCCTCGGCCAGAAGTCCCTCTGAGCTCCCAAAGGTCCCCAATTCCCGGCGTTTTACCCTCTTTGAGGTCACAGATCGAGGGTTAAAAGTGAGAGGAGGAATGATAATCCTGACAATGCTGAAATCCGGGGGTGAGAGAGCTTGGAGGAGCCTGGTTTGGGGGGCAGGTTCATGTCCCACCCCACCCAGGACCTCACACCTGCCAGCGTTCTGTGCTCCCTTCCCTCCATCCTCCCTTCTCTCCATCCTCCCTT
>NW_020918914.1:2011-2355 GCF_003984885.1 Neopelma chrysocephalum | reverse complement strand
GCTGGGCACACCTGGGGGGGACACAGGTGACACAGGTGACATTGGGGGGACATGGGGACACCACCTGGTTCACCTGGCTGGGGACACCTGGGGGGACACAGGTGACACAGGTGACACCAAGTGACCCCAGGTGACCCCAGGGTGGCCCCAGGTGATGGTCACTCACCGGGGGCCAGGTGGACATAGGGGGACACTGGGAGGACACGGGATGACACTGGGTGACACAGTGAGACACAGGTGACACGAGGTGACACTGGGTGACCCCAGGTGACCCCAGGTGACACCAGGGTGGCCCCAGGTGACCCCAGGTGACACCAGGGTGGCCCCAGGTGACAGTCACTCAC
>NW_020918914.1:0-2001 GCF_003984885.1 Neopelma chrysocephalum | reverse complement strand
GACACAGAGACAACACGGGATGACACAGCAATAGCACCGGGTGACACAGAGATAACACAGGTGACACTGGGGACACAGAGTGACCCAGGGTGACACCAAGTGACACAGGTGACCCCAGGGTGACCCCAGGTGATGGTCACTCACCGTTGGCGGGTCGTGCCTCGAGCACCAGGGCGGGCCGGGCGGCCTCCAGGTCGTAGATGACGGCGCAGCCCGAGCGGAAGGAGGCGACGGCGTGGGACGGCTGTGTGGCCGAGAACGTCACCGACGTGGGGACACCGTGCTCTGGGGGGGGACAGGTGACCAGGTGTGTCCCAGGTGTGTCCCCAGATGCCCAGGTGCTCCCCAAGGTATGTCCCAGGTCCCCAGGTGTGTCCCCAGGTGTGTCCCAGGTGCCTCCCCCTGTGCCCAGGTGTGTCCCCAGATGTATCCCCAGGTACCCAGCTGTATCCCCAGGGAGCCCAGGTGTGTCCCCAGGTACCCAGGTGTGCCCCCAGGTGTGTCCCCAGGGTGCCCAAGTGTGTCCCCATGTGCCCAGGTGTGTCCCCAGATGCCCAGGTGTGTCCCAGGTGTGGGACGGCTGCGTGGCCGAGAACGTCACCGACGTGGGCACACCGTGCTCTGGGGGGGGACAGGTGACCAGGTGTGTCCCAGGTGTGTCCCCAGGGTGCCCAGGTGCCTCCCCATGTGCCCAGGTGTGTCGCAGAGGTGTCCACAGATGCCCAGGTGTGTCCCCAGGTGTGTCCCCAGAGTGCCCAAGTGTGGCCCAGGTGTGTCCCCAGATGCCCAGGTGTGTCCCCAGGCGTGTCCCAGGGGTGTCCTCAGATGCCCAAGTGTGGCCCAGGTGTGTCTCCAGAGTGCCCAGGTGTGTCTCCAGAGTGCCCAGGTGTGTCCCCAGGTGTGTCCCCAAATGCCCAGGCGTATCCCCAGGGTGCCCAGGTGTGTCCCCAAGTGTGTCCTCAGATGCCCAGATGTGTCCCCAGGTGTATCCCCAGGTACCCAGGTGTGTCCCCAGGTGCCCAGGTGTGTCCCCAGGTACCCAGGTGTGTCCCCAGGTGCCTCCCCAGATACCCAGGTGTGCCCCTAGGTGTATCCCCAGGGTACCCAGGTGCCCCCCGATCCCCAGGTGCCCCCCAGGTGCCTCCCCAGATGCCCAGGTGTATCCCAGGTGCCCCCCAGGTGCCCTTCATGTGCCCAGGTGCCCCTCCAGCCGTATCCCCGGTCCCCAGGTGTGTCCCCAGATGCCCAGGTGCCCCCCTAAATGGCCCCCCAGGTGTCCAGGTGTATCCCAGGTGTATCCCAGGTGCCCTCCACGTGCCCAGGTGTGTGCCAGCTGTATCCCAGGTACCCAGGTGTATCCCATGTGCCCCCCAGGTGCCCCCTCTCCCCCCGGTGCCCCCCGGGTGCCCCCCCAGGTCCCCAGGTGCCCTCCACGTGCCCAGGTATATCCCAGGTGCCCCCTCTCACTGCTGTGCCTGTTGTAGACCCCCAGGCAGGTGCATACCAGATGCCCAGGGGTCCCTCCAGGTACCCAGGTGTATCCCAGGTGCCCCCCAGGTGCCCCCCGCGTCCCCAGGTGTACCCCGGTGCCCCCCAGGTGCCCAGGTGCCCCCCAGGAGTATCCCAGGTACCCAGGTGCCCCCCAGGTGCCCCCCAGGTGCCCCCTCTCACTGCTGTGCCCGTCGTAGACCCCCAGGTGCCCGCCCAGGTGCCCCCCCAAGCTGTATCCCAGGTGCCCAGGTGCCTCCCCAGATGCCCAGGTGTATCCCAGGGTGTCCAGGTGTATCCCAGGTCCCCAGGTGCCCCCCAGGTGCCCCCTCTCACCGCCGTGCCCGTCGTAGACCCCCAGGCAGGCCCCGTCCCGTCGCCGGGGGTCCCAAATGCGGACGGTGCCGTCGGCCGAGCAGGAGGCCAAACGCTCCCCCGAGGCGTTGAAGGCCAGACCCCAAACGGCGTCCCCGTGACCTTCCAGGACCCCACAGAGCACCCCGGGGTCTGGGG
>NW_020918913.1:0-1823 GCF_003984885.1 Neopelma chrysocephalum | reverse complement strand
TCCATCCGCACGCTGGCAGAGCTGCTGCAGTTGGTGGTGGGCAGGGATGAGAAGAGGATGAGGAAGGAGGTGTGGCGGGCACTGGTGCCTCTCCTCTTCCGCGTGAGCGACCAGGTCCCCGGCGTGGCCAAGGTACAGCTTTGAAGGCTGAGCCCTGACACACAGAGAGGGCTGGGCTGACACCCCCCAGGAACAGAGCCAAAAGGTCTCCTTGCCCAGGCCCCTGGGCCATCTCTGAGCTCCTGCTGTCCTGCAGGGCCTCCAGGGAAACCCTTCTTGCTGAAGTGGAAGACGCTCCAGCACCTGCTGCGGAGAGAGAGGCTGTGGGAGCTTGGTAAGGACAAGCTGTGGGGCCCAGGCTGGGGCAGGGCTGTCCCCCATCCCATATCTGGGCAGAGCCTGGAGCTGCATCCCTGTTGCTGCCCTCAAGAACAGAGCCCCAGGGGCTCTTCTGCTGGCCCCTGTCTGTTGTAGACGACGGGAAAAGTATCACACAATCACAGAATTGATCATGACTAATCCAACTTTATTGCTGTCAGCTTCGTGCTTATAAAGGTTAATAATTAGCCTCATACATATTCCAAGCATAGGCTCATCATTGGCTTCTAATTACCTAAGGCATATTTATGCAAATGCTGCTTCTTTCTCATGCTTATAGTTATTTATTTGCTACTTTGCTGCTTTCTCTACTTTTCCCATCCTGTTGCTTTATCCTTGCATCACGTATACAGTTTCTCAGACAATGCGGTTTCACAAACACAGTGAACAGTGACCTTCTGATAGTTTTCCTTTAGCGTGAGACCAGAGCTATAGAATCTTTCTCCTGTCCTCTTTCTATTAACCGTGTTTCTGCTGTATTTTCCACACTCTCTGCAGACGTGGGGTTTGATCTGGGCTCTGTTTCTCTCCGTCGCAGCGCTTCAGCCCCTGGAGGAAGACTGGGACATCTCTGTCAGCGCCCTGGCAGCTCGGACAACCTCCATCCTGAGGAGTCCTTGCGTGCAGCAGAGACCCAGAGGCCTCCTACTGAAGCCAGACAAGGCCCAGAAAGCAAATATAACTATAGGAAAAGTAAAGAGTTAAATTCAGAATATAAGTATAAGCAAGAGCAGAAAAGCTTAGTCTTAGAAATATTAGAGGCAATAATTCTTTAAGGTGTGCAGAACACCCTGACACAGAAGAACATAAACATGAACAGAAAATGCCAGCACACACAAAAAGAGACATATGGGGAGGAAACAAAGAGAGATAAGAAGAGGGACAAGCCAAGGAATTAAGTACTTGTGCCAGATACTGAAAATCCCTGCCAAATGCATAAGGAAACTACCCGAATTAGGGAAGGTTCAAAAGTTTAGGAGGATGATGATGGAAAGGACAAGGGGTTCATGATGAAGAAACACCGGAACTACCACCGAAGTTGTCCCCAAATTGAGGACCACGCCTCTAACTCCGCCTCAACTCCGCCTGTTATGAATATTTAAATTAGATGTTGCAATCTAATGATGGGGTTCATGATGAAGAATATATATTTATATATTATATTATATATATATAATATGATATATATATTATTTTATTATTATATATACATATATATTTTTGCTCTAGTTCTTCTATTTTGGGTTTGTTTTTTTTTTTCTCTCTATCACAGTTCTATCCAGTAAGAATACCATGTGCATAGAAAAAGACAACCCCAAACTCACCCCCAAAACGAGAAGGAAAAGGGACAAAAACACAAAAAAAACCCCAAAACAGGTTTTGACTAAGAGACTAAAGATTTTCTACTGGATATGGGAATAGGGTTGATATGGGGGGTATGGAAT
>NW_020918912.1:187-4727 GCF_003984885.1 Neopelma chrysocephalum | reverse complement strand
CCAGGCTGTCCATGCTGGAGAGCCCTGGTGGCTGCAGTCCCTGAGCCCGCAGAGACAGAGAGAGCCCCGGCCCGAGTGGCCTCTGGCACCTTGTCCTGAATTTGGGGTGAGCCTGGGAGCATGTGGAAACTGAGAATGAGGGCTGTGTTTCCAATGCATCATCCCTGGGAAGATCCTGTTGCTCCAGAGCGCTGGGGACAGTTTGGGCTCGGCAGCTTCTGAGCTGGATTGGAGCAGTCCCTGAAAAGAATCGGGAGAGTGGAGTTTTGTCCCAGTGGTGCTTTCACGCCCCACTTGACAGTCTGGGCTTTGTGTTGTCCTGTATTTGCTCTGCAGATAATGGGCCCTTCCCAATTCAGCCCAGCAGATCCCAAGGGCTCTGACAGGAGTATTTGTTCTTTCCTTCCCTTTGGGATAACTTCATCTCCAAACTGCCATGAGCAATTCCTTCATTTCTCCTGGAGAAAACCAAGTGTCAGAGGCAGTTTGCCAAGGAGGCCAGAAGTGTCTTTGGAGCAGAGTGCTGCCAGCTCCGTGTGCCTGTCCCCAGCCTGGCACTGGCCACAGGGACACACTGGGCACAGACCATTAGAGGGAACAAAACCACTGCCTGCCAGAGGGTTTGTCCTGTGCCAGGCAGGAATTGGACTGGGGAACTCAATCAGCTGCTCTTCCCCCACAAAGCTCCATCTCCATGGGCATTAATGACGTGCCCTGTGCCCACCGCTCACTGTTCACCCAACTGAAACCAAAGCAAGGCTTGCTTTGCTTTGAACAACTTAAAGGAACTTTAAAACAAAATAAATCACTTTTTTCTTCTTTTTTTTTCTTTTAGATGCTGGAATTGCCTCTCTGGGTGTGTGCTGAGCTCTGGCTGCAGGGGACTGTCAGGCCTTGGTGGCTGTGAGTTCCTGTTCTTCTCACTGGGAAACTGGAAAGAGTTATTAATTGGATTGCAGAAATGTTTTCTGAAGCCTGTCCCCTTCTTTCTGCCTTTTGCTGACAGATCTTCTCTTTCTGCCTTTCTATTTACAGCCTCCTTGCAACTCCCAGCTGGGGAAACCTGGGATAACTTAGGAGGGACAAAGATGAGGGTTTTATCTGCAAACTTGGAGTAATTTCTAGGGGATACAGCAACTGTTTGTGTAGGAAAGTGTGTTTAACCACATTGACCCAAGTTGTGTTTGCACCAGCTGGGACCAGAGGTACAAGGCAATCCAAAGCAAACCCTGCTCAGCCTCCAAATCCCAGGGGAAGTTCTCCAAGCTGCTCCTTGAGGGACTAAAGATACATTGAAATGGAACCAAGAGCACTAATAAGTTTCCTGGGAATCCCAGTATTGTTGTCCTAGAATTTTTAGCAGGTTTTTAAGCTTTTTATGACAATAATGGCTTTCTTCCTTTGATTGAGTCCCTCGGTAGGATTTGGGGTTTCTTTGGATTCTGAATCCCTCCCAGTGGCCCTGACACTGGTCAGAGCTGGCAGGACAAACAGAGTCAGAGCTCCTGGCAGGCACAGGGGGTTTCCCCCAGAGTGGATCCAACTGCTGCCTGGCCAGGAGGGATCTGCCTTGGCTCCCGGCTTCTGCCAGAGACAGAATGTGTTCCCTTGATTGGAATGAGGATCCAGTAGCTTCATCTCCTGGAGGTTCCCTGGGCAGCTGATCCACTCTGCCCCATGTCCTGCTCTCAGTTCCTGCCCAGCCAGAGCCAACTGTGCCAAGGGCACGAGCACTTACAGCCTGGATAGGGAATGGGGGACTGGCTTGTGTACAATTCACCTAGAAAGTCAAACAAGGGGACTGTTGGAGTATCTGGCTCCTTAGGGAACCTGCTGGGAGTAGAGAAGCACAACCCCAAATCTCCAGCTGTGGGTGGAGTCGTGGAACGTAAACCAGCACAAATCCATCCCCCAAAATGAACCGTGGGAGAGCAGGACGAAATAAGGGTCACTGTCCCTGTGGAAAGGCAAAAGGAATTGGTTGGGACTTGGATTGTCCCCTTGGGAGATGCTGGTTGCTGGGATGGAGAGAATGCCCTCCCTTAGGCTGCCAAGATCTCTCAGTGCAGCGGCTTTTGCCGACACGGCAGCACAAAGATTGTTCTCTGTGTGGGGCCCAGGTTTGGGTTCCAGTCTCAGCTTTGCAGGTTTAGATGAATTCTACCTACAGCCCACAACTCCATGCCGAATTCCTGCTGGAATAGCCTCCCAGTGCCTCCTAGAGCCCCGATATTCTCCTGTAGAGCTGCTGCTTTAAGGCCAGGTTTGCCAGGAAGCAGCCACGGTTCCAGGTTTGCTCAGCGGGATCGGGACAAGGACAGGTTGATATTCCACCCTCCTGCCGCAGCCCCGCTGGTGTTCCTGGGAGGGATTTCAGCGAGTTCCCTGGAATTCGGCCCATTTTCCGCCCCGGGCCGGGCTCCAGGGGATGTGTTCGCCCAGGAGAAGGCGGTGGCCGGACGCGCTCCCGGCCCGGGGCGGGGCAGCCCCCGAGCACGGGCGAGGACGTCTCTCCGGGCGGGAAGCCGCTGTCACTTCGGAGCCTCGGGAGCGGCCCCGGGAAGTTCTTTTCCCCGAGGAAAGGGATGCACATCCCTGCCTTCAGGGCACCTCCGGTCTGCCCCTCCTGTTCAAGATGTCCATGAGTTCTGCAGTTCGAGTTGGGTCCCCGAGAAACTGTGAATCGCATCCAAGCCCAACTTTCTCCAAGCACACCCTTTTATTTTCGGGCATCTCCGAGGGCTCTTGCTTGGGATTTAGTGCCGCTGAGGGCAGATGGCCCTGGCTTTAAGGCTGCTGCTGGCTGCTGGCCTCCGGCTGGAAGGGCAGGGATTTGGGGTGGGCGGGACACACGTGGGGGGCGCGTGGGAGCTCTGGGAGGTCGGCCCTGGGAATCGCTGCCCGTGCTGCTCTGCAGCCCCGCAGAGTTTTGGGTCATTTTTGGGGGAGTTTTGGGCGATTTTTTGGGGAGATTTGTGTGAGTTTCTGGTCATTTTTGGGGGGAGATTAGGTCATTTTTTGGGGAGATTTGAGTCAGTTTTGGGTCATCTTTTGGGGAGATTTGGGTCATTTCTGGTCATTTTTTGGTGTGATTTGGTTGAGTTTTGGGTCATTTTTTGGGGAGTTTTTGGTTGTTTTTTGGAGAGATTTGGGTCAGTTTCTTGTCATTTTTTTGAGGTGATTTGGATGATTTTTTGGGGAGATTAGGGTCAGGTTTGGGTCATTTTTGGGGGAAATTTGAGTCAGTTTTGGGTGATTTTTTGGGGAGATTTGAGTCACTTTTGGGTCCTTTTTTGGTGAGATTTGAGTCAATTTTGAGTGATTTTTTGGGGGAGATTTGAGTCAGTTTGGGGTGATTTTTTGTGGAGATTTGAGTAAGTTTGGGGTCGTTTCTGGTCCTTTTTTGGGGAGATTTGAGTCAGTTTTGGGTGATTTTTTTGGTGAGATTTGAGTCATTTTGGGTGATTTTTTGGACATTTTTTGGGGAGATTTGAGTCTGGTTTTGGCCATCTTTTGGAAAGGTGTGGGTGATTTTTTGGTGAGATTGGAGTCAGTTTTTGGTGATTTTTGGGGGAGTTTTGGGTCATTTTTTGGGGAGATTTGCGTTAGTTTCTTGTCATTTTTTGGGGTGATTTGAGTCCGTGTTGGGTCATTTTTTGGGGAGATTTGAGTCAGTTTTTGGTGATTTTTTGGGGAGATGTGAGTCATTTTCTGGTCCATTTTTGGTGAGATTTGAGTCCGTTTTGGGTGATTTTTTGGGGAGATTTGCGTCAGTTTTGGGTGACTCAAATGACTCAAATCATTTCAGTCATTTGAGAATGACTCAAATCTCCCCAAAAGAGATTTGAAAATGACTCAAATCTCCCCCAAAAAAGACCAGAAAATGACTCAAATCACCCAAAAAATGACCCGAAATGACTCAAATCACCCAAAAAATGACCCAAAACGGACTCAAATCTCCCAAAAAAAATCACCCAAAACTGACTCAAATCTCCCCAAAAAAATCACACAAAAGTGACTCAAATCTCCCCCAAAAATATCCAAAAAATGACCCAAAGCTGACTGAAATCTCCCCAAAAAATCACCCAAAACTGACTCAAATCTCCCCAAAAAATGTCCAAAAAATCACCCAAAACTGACTCAAATCTCCCCAAAAAATCACCCAACACTGACTCAAATCTCCCTAAAAAATGACCAGAAAATCATCCAAAACTGACTCAAAACACCTGAAAAAATGACCAAGAAATGACCTAAAACTGACTCAAATCTCCCCAAAAAATGATCCAAAACTGACTCAAATCTCCCCAAAAAATCACCCAACACTGACTCAAATCTCCCCAAAAAATCACCCAAAACTGACTCAAATCTCCCCAAAAAATCACCCAAAACTGACCCAAATCTCCCCAAAAAAGGACCAGAAAATGACCCAAAACTGACTCAAATCTCCCCAAAAAATCACCCAACACTGACTCAAATCTCCCCAAAAAATCACTCAAGCCGGACACAATTCTCCCCAAAAAATCACCCAAAACTGACCCAA
>NW_020918912.1:0-177 GCF_003984885.1 Neopelma chrysocephalum | reverse complement strand
AAACTGACCCAAATCTCCCCAAAAAAGGACCAGAAAATGACCCAAAAGTGACTCAAATCTCCCCAAAAAATCACCCAAAACTGACTCAAATCTCCCAAAAAAATCACCCACAACTGACTCAAATCTCCCCAAAAAAATGACCAAAAACTGACTAAAATCTCACCAAAAAATGTTCAA
>NW_020918911.1:0-2961 GCF_003984885.1 Neopelma chrysocephalum | reverse complement strand
CAAGTGATTGACTGCAACCCCTGCAGTTCTCTGGCATTGCTGGGGACAAATGCATGAACTCCCAGGAGCTCTGCAGAGCCCTGACAGTGCCACTGCAATCCCAAGCTGCATTGCCCGGGTCAACACTCAGCACAGCCAAGGCCACAACCCTTCCTGAAAGGTGTCCCTTCTGGGGAGGGCCAGGGCCACAAACCCCTCCATCTGTCCCTGCAGATGTTGTTTCCAATTCTCATCTCCCACTTAGGGACAAAGTCAGGCTACATTGGGTGTTTAGCTTTGCATTTGCTTCACTCTTTTGTGCTTCCAACACACACACCCCAGTGTGGGCAGAGTCTGCCCCCAAAAGAACACAAGACCTGACTATTTGTGGCTCCCCCTGCAGTGGCTGGAACTTGAACCACCATCTGTGCCAGGAGCAGAGAGGTCCCTCCCCACAGAAACTTCTTGGCAACGGAGTTAGTAAGAAAACGGGACAGGCTGTGGGGATCACTTGCAGGGCACAGCCAGGGATGTGTCTTGACCAGCCTCCTGTTTAACATCACCAGCTTTTTCATCTTCTTTTCTCTCTTTTCTCATGCTTGTTCCTCCAGAAACCACTGGGATCCTACCCTTGCTTTGGTTCTTTCTTAGACATCCAAGGACAAGTCTTGCCCAGTCCCCAAATCCCCTTTCTGGCTGCCCATCATGAGTCTCAGAGCCCGAGGCCGAATCCCCCATCCTCAGCTGCAAGGTCACCCTGAGAGGTTCTGCCATTGACCCACTTGCTTAAAGTTTCATACAGATACCTTGGAACTTCCTTGGAATTAATTTTTACCTTTTGGGCTTAGAATGGCTTCTTCAAAAACATGGTAATTCATGTCCTAGAAATGGAAATTCTTCGGAGATGGAGTTTGGGACTTTAGACTCAAAGGATCACAGAATGCTTTGGCTTGGAAGTGAGATAAAAGCTTATGTGGTCCAAACTCCTGGACATGGACAGTGACATCTTCACTATTTGAGGCTACTCAAAGTTCCTGACCTTGGACAAATCCAGGGAGGGCACATCCTCTTCTCTGGGAACCTGTTGCAGTTCTTGCCAGCCCCACTGGTAAATATTTCTTCATTTTATCCAATATAAAGCTCCCTTATTTCAGTTTAAATCCATTGCCCCATATTCTGCTACTACAGGGCTTGGTAAAACGAATCACTGTGACTATCTTAGACTATGAGCACAATGTTTTCATCTGCAAACACCTTGGAGAGTGGTCAGAGATGTCCCTACAAAAAGTTTGTCCCCATTTTTCTTAGAAGCCTCTGCAGTGGTGCATCCTTCCCGCACTGTCCTCAGGCCTGGTCGATGATCTCAGGAGCTCCTGACAAGTCTTGACCAAACCAGCTGAGCAATGAAGAGCCCCTGCACTGGACCAGAGATGTGGGGAAGTGTCCCTGGACTGGAACAGGTGCTCCTGGATGATAGAGGTGGGAACAATCTGGAGTGGAACAGTTGGGGAACACAGGATAATCAGTCATCCCATGAAAGCCTTGGAACATTCCCTACATGAATCGCAACCCTAATGGAACAGTTTGGATACAATTCCCAAATAGTTTGGAAACTCCAAAATTACTGACACGAGGATGGAAATTCAGCAGATAACTAAAGCCAGTCACCTTGGGAGCCCACAACCAGCGGTGCTGAGGGAGGCCCTGGCAGCTCCCCAGCACCTCCCTCTCAGTGGGACACCTCTGGCAGCCTCTCGCAGCTCGGGAACCCTCCAGTTTGCAACACTCCATAGACCTTCGCTGATGCCCAGGACACCCTTGAGGAGAAAAGACAACGCAGAAAGAATCGAGCCTTGCAGAATATACCATCTAAGGAGTCTTTCTGCTGTGCCTTTTGCAACCGGACTTGCCTTTCTCGTATTGGCCTTTTTAGCCACCAATGTGCTTGCAAGAAACGTGGGTAGAACCCTTCCCAAATCTTCGTTCGTGAAGCCTAGCCATGATGATAATTCAGTCACTGTTAAAATTGTAGCAAATGCTATTGAACCACTTGATAACTATTCAATTGGTCATTGATTAAGTGCTACTAATCTCTTTTGCCCCCTTGTCTTTGGATCCAAATCCTTTGCACCCTGACTCTCTTGCATCCCAAGGCTCTGTGTAAATCAATCCCTTTCATCAAAAAATACATATTTTTCATGATGTCCACTTTAAAGTCTTCCTCCTTATCTAAATTACAAAACAACTGTATTTAGTTGTTCATGTCTTGAAGAATCGAAGACAAATAAAGGAAGGAAAATAATTTGTTTTTCAGTGTTTTAATGGGTCCCACGGTGTGTTTGGAGCTGCATCAGCTGTCAGTCCAAGATGGGCCATGTCAGAACTGGTGAGATTGGGGGGTGAGGAGCAAGGCTGATCACACAAGGTCAGTCTGGATCTCCTGGGGAGACACTCAGCATCAAGATCACTTGGAGAATACCTCTATCACCTCTTCTCTGAACTAAAAAATAGCCATCACTGAAATAAAAAAAAAAAATACAAATTTCGAAGACTAGTTTTGAAATTGCCTTGAAGACAATTAAAGGAAGACAAAGAGATCCTGAGGGATTTCTGGAATTTAATGAGCCCCACGGTGTGTTTGCAGCCCAGCCCATGATCCTTGAGGCACTGAGAGAAGATTGAAGCAGCTGCTGAAGAAGTCAGAAGCCAAACTCCAAGTCCCTTGAAGCATTGCTGGGCCTCACTGAGGGCAGGCACTGACAAAGCCTCCCCAGGGACTCCTTGGAGCAGATCCTTGGAGGCCAGGAGTGCAGGCAGACAAAGGCTCTGGGCAGGCCCCTGCAATGCTGAGCAAAGCCTGCCTTGGTTTTGTGGGGCAGAAAGGCCAAGGCCTGAGCCCCAGGCCCTGGCCCAGCAGATCCTGTCCCTCCCGGCTGGCTCAGGGCTGTTTGGGGGGCAGTGGGATGGGAGGGGGAGGAACAA
>NW_020918910.1:408-960 GCF_003984885.1 Neopelma chrysocephalum | reverse complement strand
GGGGGGGCTAAGGAGGGGTTTTGGGGGGGTCTCAGGGGGTCTGGGGGAGGTTATGGGGTTCTGACCCCCCCAAAACGAGGGTCTGGGGGTTCCAAACCCCCCCAAATTTGGGGTCTCACCCCCCCCGACCCATTTTGTGCCCCCCCCAGGAAATGGAAGCCCACTACCGACAACTTGTGGCCAAGCCCCGCCCCTTCTGAGCTCGGGGGGGGTCCCAATTTTTGGGGGGGGGTCCGGGGGTCTCCCCCCTCTTTTTCCCCCCCAGGACCCCCCGGGACCCCCCTCAAATATTTATTTTGGGGGGGGGGGCTGCAATTCCACCCGACGCCACCCGAGGGCGCCCCTCCCCCATTTTTGGGACCCTCCCCCCATTTTAGGGACCCTCCCCCATTTCTGGGACCCCTCCTCCCATTTTTGGGACCCCCCCCAATTTTGGGACCCTCCCCCCCATTTTTGGGACCCTCCTCCCATTTTTGGGACCCTCCCCATTTTGGGACCTCTCCCCCATTTTTGGGGACCCCTCCCCTCATTTTTTTGGGGTGTTCCCCCCCC
>NW_020918910.1:0-308 GCF_003984885.1 Neopelma chrysocephalum | reverse complement strand
GGGGGGGCTAAGGAGGGGTTTTGGGGGGGTCTCAGGGGGTCTGGGGGAGGTTATGGGGTTCTGACCCCCCCAAAACGAGGGTCTGGGGGTTCCAAACCCCCCCAAATTTGGGGTCTCACCCCCCCCGACCCATTTTGTGCCCCCCCCAGGAAATGGAAGCCCACTACCGACAACTTGTGGCCAAGCCCCGCCCCTTCTGAGCTCGGGGGGGGTCCCAATTTTTGGGGGGGGGTCCGGGGGTCTCCCCCCTCTTTTTCCCCCCCAGGACCCCCCGGGACCCCCCTCAAATATTTATTTTGGGGGGGGGG
>NW_020918909.1:1048-3270 GCF_003984885.1 Neopelma chrysocephalum | reverse complement strand
TCCCTTGGGATCATCTGGGAAGGTCCTGGGTGTCCAGGGAGCACCATATGGTTGTGGGATCCCTTGGGATCAGCTTGGAAGGATCTGGGTGTCCTGGGAGAAGCATCTGGTTGTGGGATCCCTTGGGATCAGCTCCCTTGAATGTCCCAGGAGCAGCATCTGGTTGTGAGATCCCTTGGGATCAGTTCTGAAGGACCTGGATATCCAGGGAGCAGCATGTGTTTGTGGGATCCCTTGGGATCATCTGGGAAGCCCCTGGGTGTCCAGGAAGCACCATCAGGTTGTGGGATCCCTTGGGATCAGCTCCCTGGAATGTCCAGGGAGCATCATCTGGTTGTGGGATAACTTGGGATCAGCTCCGAAGGACTTGGGTGTCCCGGGAGTAGCATCTGGTTGTGGGATCCCTTGGGATCACCTCCCTGGAATGTCCAGGGAGCACAGTCTGGTTGTGGGATCACTTGGGATCATCTGGGAAGGACCTGGATGTCCAGGGAGCACCATCTGGTTGTGGGATCCCTTGGGATCAGCTCTGAAGGATCTGGGTGTCCAGGGAGCACCATCTGGTTGTGGGATTCCTTGGGATCAGCTCCGAAGGACTTGGGTGTCCCGGGAGCAGCATCTGGTTGTGGGATAACTTGGGATCAGCTCCCTGGAATGTCCCGGGAGCAGCATCTCATTGTGGGATCCCTTGGGATCAACTCCAAAGGTCCTGGATGTCCAGGGAGCACCATCTGGTTGTGGGATCCCTTGGGATCAGCTCCCTGGAATGTCCCAGGAGAACCATCTGGTTGTGGGATAACTTGGGATCAGCTCCATGGAATGTCCAGGGATCACCATCTGGTTGTAGGATAACTTGGGATGAGCTCCCTGGAATGTCCCAGGAGCAGCATCTGGTTATACAATCCCTTGGGATCATCTGGGAAGGCCCTGGATGTCCAGGGAGCAGCATCTGTTTGTGGGATCCCTTGGGATCATCTTGGAAGGACCTGGATGTCCCAGGAGCAGCATCTGTTTGTGGGATCCCTTGGGATCAGCTCCAAAGGTCCTGAGTGTCCAGGGAGCACCATCTGGTTTTGGAATCCCTTGGGATCATCTGGGAAGGCCCTGGGTGTCCTGGGAACAGCATCTGGTTGTTGGATCCCTTGGGATCAGCTGGGAAGGTCCTGGGTGTCCAGGGAGCAGCATCTGGTTGTGGAATCCCTTGGGATCAGCTCCCTGGAATGTTCCGGGAGCATCATCTGGTTGTGGGATCCCTTGGGATCAGCTGGGAAGGTCCTGGGTGTCCAGGGAGCAGCATCTGGTTGTGGAATCCCTTGGGATCAGCTCCCTGGAATGTCCAGGGATCACTATCTGGTTATGGGATCCCTTGGGATCAGCTCGGAAGGACTTGGCTGTCCAGGGAGCACCATCTGGTTGTAGGATCCCTTGGGATCAGCTCTGAAGGATCTGGGTGTCCAGGTAGCACCATCTGGTTGTGGGATCCCTTGGGATCAGCTCCCTGAAATGTCCCGGGAGCACCATCTTGCTGTGGGATCCCTCGGGATCAGCACCCTGAAATGTCCCAGGAGCACCATCTTGCTGTGGGATAACTTGGGATCAGCTCCGGAGGACTTGGGTGTCCTGGGAGCAGCATCTGGTTGTGGGATCCCTTGGGATCACCTCCCTGGAATGTCCAGGGAGCACAGTCTGGTTGTGGGATCACTTGGGATCATCTGGGAAGGTCCTGGGTGTCCAGGTAGCACCATCTCGCTGTGGGATTTCTTGGGATCAGCTCGGAAGGATTTGGATGTCCAGGAAGCACCATCTGGTTGTGGGATCCCTTGGGATCAGCTCCCTTGAATGTCCCAGGAGCAGCATCTGGTTGTGAGATCCCTTGGGATCATATGAGAAGGCCCTGGATATCCAGGGAGCAGCATCTGTTTGTGGGATCCCTTGGGATCATCTGGGAAGCCCCTGGGTGTCCAGGAAGCACCATCTGTTTGTGGGATCCCTTGGGATCAGCTCCTTGGAATGTCCCAGGAGCATCATCTTGCTGTGGGATTCCTTGGGATCAGCTCTGAAGGACTTGGGTGTCCAGGAGCACCATCTGGTTGTGGGATCCCTTGGGATCAGCTCCCTGGAATGTCCCAGGAGCAGCATCTGGTTATACAATCCCTTGGGATCATCTGGGAAGGCCCTGGATGTCCAGGGAGCATCATCTGGTTGTGGGATCCCTTGGGATC
>NW_020918909.1:0-1038 GCF_003984885.1 Neopelma chrysocephalum | reverse complement strand
TCCCTTGGGATCATCTGGGAAGGTCCTGGGTGTCCAGGGAGCACCATATGGTTGTGGGATCCCTTGGGATCAGCTTGGAAGGATCTGGGTGTCCTGGGAGAAGCATCTGGTTGTGGGATCCCTTGGGATCAGCTCCCTTGAATGTCCCAGGAGCAGCATCTGGTTGTGAGATCCCTTGGGATCAGTTCTGAAGGACCTGGATATCCAGGGAGCAGCATGTGTTTGTGGGATCCCTTGGGATCATCTGGGAAGCCCCTGGGTGTCCAGGAAGCACCATCAGGTTGTGGGATCCCTTGGGATCAGCTCCCTGGAATGTCCAGGGAGCATCATCTGGTTGTGGGATAACTTGGGATCAGCTCCGAAGGACTTGGGTGTCCCGGGAGTAGCATCTGGTTGTGGGATCCCTTGGGATCACCTCCCTGGAATGTCCAGGGAGCACAGTCTGGTTGTGGGATCACTTGGGATCATCTGGGAAGGACCTGGATGTCCAGGGAGCACCATCTGGTTGTGGGATCCCTTGGGATCAGCTCTGAAGGATCTGGGTGTCCAGGGAGCACCATCTGGTTGTGGGATTCCTTGGGATCAGCTCCGAAGGACTTGGGTGTCCCGGGAGCAGCATCTGGTTGTGGGATAACTTGGGATCAGCTCCCTGGAATGTCCCGGGAGCAGCATCTCATTGTGGGATCCCTTGGGATCAACTCCAAAGGTCCTGGATGTCCAGGGAGCACCATCTGGTTGTGGGATCCCTTGGGATCAGCTCCCTGGAATGTCCCAGGAGAACCATCTGGTTGTGGGATAACTTGGGATCAGCTCCATGGAATGTCCAGGGATCACCATCTGGTTGTAGGATAACTTGGGATGAGCTCCCTGGAATGTCCCAGGAGCAGCATCTGGTTATACAATCCCTTGGGATCATCTGGGAAGGCCCTGGATGTCCAGGGAGCAGCATCTGTTTGTGGGATCCCTTGGGATCATCTTGGAAGGACCTGGATGTCCCAGGAGCAGCATCTGTTTGTGGGATCCCTTGGGATCAGCTCC
>NW_020918908.1:0-305 GCF_003984885.1 Neopelma chrysocephalum | reverse complement strand
CCCACCCCTCCCATCCCACGGGCGCTATCCCGGCCGTTCCCGGCACTCACCGCACTCGGTGCCGCGGACGGGGTCGGGCAGGCCGGTGCAGAGCCCGGGGCTGTGTGGCACTGCCACCCTCCAGCGCGACCCGGCGCTGTCACACGCCGTGTACTCGTAGTGGTACTCGGACTGCGGGGGGGGCACAGGGACAGCACGGGGAGGAGCTGCCCCCGGGACCCCCGCGCTGCCCCCGCCAGGGCTGCACCCCCACCGTGCCCCCCTGACAGGGGTGTGCCCCCCAGGAGGGGCCGTACCCCCACCCT